>NW_019384420.1:425781-437250 GCF_000671375.1 Centruroides sculpturatus | reverse complement strand
TATATATATATAATATAAACCACTCACACCCTCAAATGTATATTTTCATGTACAGTACATTTATCTTTTAAATAAATAAATCTCTACAAAATAAAAATGATAACTTTAAGTTTTTTGAAGATTTAACTAAATTTGTATTAAAATTCTGATTATAAGACTGTAAAATAGTTCAAAGCTCAAAAGAAATTAATTTCTAGCTTTTAAATTATGACAAAAAAAATATATATTTCAAGTTTTAGCTGTATCATTGATAAGAACAGAATGAAATCTTTCATGTTAATTGTAATTTAAAATATACTGTATAATTTAATTTTCCAACTAAAAAATATTACTTAACAGTTAGATAGATCTTTCTGGTGTGTTACTATTTGGTGCATCTTTTGATAATTTGTTTCTCAGAGATAAGTAAGTTTTGTAATTATTAATGTTAAAATAATTTAACAATTAAATTATTTAAACATTGTGAATCCAATAAATAAGTTATAAGTATCATGTAATTTTTATATAATTATAAACTTTTAATATCGTAATATTGATTTATCGAGCAGTAATGATTAGAACCCTGTCATAGGAACAAATTTGTATATATTAATATTTTTACAATTAAAATATTTTTACAATTAAAATTATGCATTATTACACGAAAAATGTAACAATACAATTAAATTAACTTTACATCTTAAATCTGTTAAGTTACATACATTAAAAGTTATTTAAATTACAAATCTGAAACATGGTCAAGTTCTTCAGATTTAAATGAGAATCTTGATGTGAATTCACTTGTATTATATCTAGTATATAAACTTTTAATATTTAAAAAAAAAACATGGTTTTTATTAGGATAGACTACAATGATGATGATGATGATGTCGAAAATTTACATACAGATTTTGGATATAATTGTTAGCATTATTGTAATTGTACAGAATTGTAGGCGAAGAGTTTCTCTATTTTGTAACCTTTTATTTTGATTTACACTGTAGCTAAAATTTTAGAAATACTTTTATAGATTTTATTTTATAAATCCATTTTCCTTTTTACTTAGCTATTCTGTTGAAATACCACTTAAATTTACTCATGAATAACACAAGTAAATTTTATGAAATTGAAATGATATCGCCAAAAGTTAGGTTATATCCAGGGGATGCTACAGCATTCCCTTGATACCAAAGTAATCAGTTTTGTTAGTTTAAAATAAAAATAAAAAACATTATGCAAAAACAACGGGAGGTACTTTACATGCCTTGGAATTGTCTTCAGCAGCATTTGTATTCTCAAAATCTTGGATATATCACTGCTTTTATTAATATAAAGATGTATTAAGTCATCTATCTATTTTTTCTTTGCAAATTACTGCTATTAGAGATACATTCTTTGCATTCTTAAATATTTTTTTTTAACATTTATCAATTCACTTTTTTTTTTAACTTGCAAACAATAATGGATTAATATTTTTTAATTTTAATATTAATTATTTTAGTTATGAATTAAATTTTACGGAGAAATATATGCTGATATATAGTTTTGCTATTATTATAGATTTGGAGATAGTATTGGTGGGGGATTAGCAGTGGCTCATTTAGCCTGGCCCCATCCAATAGTTATTGTAGTTGGGTCCTTCCTCTCTACTATTGGAGCTGGATTACAGTCTCTTACTGGTAATGAACAAATTAAAAAATAATAAGTATTTTTTAAATAATACAAATTTTATCACTGATTATCCAGATTAATTTTATAAGTAAAATGAAATGAAGTATTTAACAAAAAATTGAATTTAAAATGATTTTGTTCAAATACTTTGCTTTATAATTTGGGAGTTTAGAAATTATTATAAATTGTTGCTAGTGTTTAAAAACTCTACAGAAATTTGAAATTATAAATAAATTTTAATTGAGTAAAAGTTTGTTATTGTAGTTAACATGTTAACTGCTATCTGCCGTGCAGGCGATCGTACTGGCTTCGGCTGTACAGCGCCATCTGACTGCCCATTGTCACATAAACAATGAAGTTTCACTCAAGGTTAAATTATCCTGGCTTCATAAGACGTTGTTCTGCATGCTGCTGGTGGCCTCTTGTGGACATCTATGCAGTTGGTTTCGACCACTGACAGTTGGATGGTTCTGAGCATCCCTTAGCTCCAACTGCTGGCTCATCGTATGGTGCAGTACAGCCCAAACTACAACCGCCAGCGAGTCGTATGGCCTCATGAAGTGGTTCAATGGCTGGAGGTCGTAATTTTTTTTTAATAAAAATCTATTTTATATCTGATAGTGTTTTTTTTAATAGTAAATACAATAGTTTAAAATATCAAAAACTAGTTTACTNAAACTACAACACAGTTTCATCAGAATCAAAAAAAATGTTCTTAGATCAATCTGGATGTGAGAGAATGAAAGATACAGAAACACACCTTATTGACTTTCAGCAATGGATTTAATACCATTTAATGATATTAAATTAAGTTTAAATGTTGATGTTCATTTAAAAAATCAAGTCTGGGAAAGTAATTTACCTCACAAAAAAAATCCACAAGGAAGGTTGCCAAGAGTACCAACATAAGAGTAGCCTATAAATGCAATCCTACAAATTTTAGTATATTTGGAGATGACAAATTGAAAGAAAATTTTTCACCATACCAGAAGTCTACTCCATCCTACTGGAAGATCAGCATTTTCAACAAAAACTTACTATGTGGGAGCCACTGTGAGGAACCTGAAGCAAGGCTCAATGAGCATCAATATACAATTAATAGGAATACAAATAGCACAGATTTAGTGAACTACACCAAGCAGAAGAACATATGCATTGCATGGGAAGATGTAGCAATAATCTGACCTAACAGAAAATATTTAAAACTCATAGAAAACAAATGTACATTAATTTTAGCAATGTGGACAGTCTATTCATGGCATATAAATGTATTTTTCAAACTTGAACTTTGACATTTATATCATGAATTATATTTTACAAATTTTACAATTTTTTTTTGTTAAATTTTAAATAATCTAATGTTTATTTTTATATTTTTAATTTTAAAATGGCAGTTTTGAATTTGATTTGTTAGTTTGTTCCATTTCTGTAGATTCTAACTGAGGAGGACCTATGAATAGGTCGAAAACATTTTTATTGTATTAAACCCATTGCTGGAAGTCAATAAGGTGTGTTTCTGTATCTCATAATATTCATTTTTGTCATTAACAGCTTTTATGAATATTAGTTGTTTGATGGCTCTTTCAGTATAATTTTCTTTTTATTTTGTTACCACTTCAGATTTTAATTATCATAAGCTAATTTATTGAACTCATTTTCAACAAATGAATATTTTTCTGTTTCAGATTTTATTTGTCGATTGTTAAAATTATAATTTTCAAAACTTATTATATCATTTTAAGAAAATATCTATTAAAATTAAACTTTAATGATTATTTTTGCAATCATAATAAACTTTCATAATTTATTTATAGTTATTGTAAATTGGGAGATCGTATACTTTCACAGAATAGAAGTATGACTTGTAGTAAAGATCAAAATATTACCGATTCACTTTTCCATATTTATTGTCATAAAAATGAAACGGCTACTGGAAATATAACAGATTATATTTGTGATCCATACTTTGAAAATAATGATGCTGAAAAAGTTAAAGCAATTCCTGGGCTTGCAAGTGGTGTTTTTTCTGGTAATTTACATTTTTCTTTTCTTTTTTAATCTTTTTACAGTACAATTTTAGTTAAGCATAAGTAATTAGATTATTTATTATTAAGTGTATTTAGATTTCTACAATAATTTTATGAATTTGATAAATTCTGCAAACTATATACTAACAAATATTAATTATTATGCTTATGCTAATTATACTTTTTTATTTATTTTATTAATTATTAATTTATATTATATTTGTAACTTTATTTAAGTAATTTTCATCATTATCTGTCAGAATTAAATTGTGATAGTTATAACAAATATGAAAGTAAAATGAAGCATGGAAAAGATGGCGTGTTCCAAAAGCTTTAGATTATATTTTCTAACAAGTCAGTTTTCATTTCTATAATTCTTGTAAAATACATCAAAAAAATATATATTAGAAGTCTCATATTTTTTAAAATATTATGTAATTAATTTGTAATTAAGCATTTATTTCATAGTTTCTTATAGTAATAATTGTTTTAGATTACTGAAAAAACATTGCAATCATCATTTTCTATCTAAAATTACTGCATATACAGTTTAATTAAAAAAAAGGAAAATCCAGTGAAATATTATTGAAAATGAAAATAATTTAAATTATTTTGGCAAATTTAACAGAAGAAATTTCTAAGCTTAGTTTTCTAAAATAGCAAAAACTATTGCATCAAAAAAAGATTGATCTGCATATAGTTATTAACAGTTTATTAAAGTGGTCTAATTGTCTAAGATTTAGCATGATTAAAAGAAAATCATGTGATATTTGTTGACAGTTTAAGTCCAAGCACATGGATTAAAATAGGCAGTTTGTTTTCTGTCTGTAAGATTTGAATGGAAGTACTAGCAAGTCAATAATATTGTTTTGGGGGCCACTTATGATGACCATTTGCTACTACTGAGGCAGTGACATCATTGCTGGCATAACAAAGAATTAGAAAAAGTTGCAAGTGCTCGTGCCAGCAACCTTGGTCATTATCACTTTGACCTCACTGTGTCTCAAATGAAATCATGTGAACTACTGATATTTATTACATTTTTAATTTCCTCATGTCATATTATGTAAAATGACAGTTTAATTAAAATAGACTGATACATGAGAAAGAACTCAATTCTATAAGCCACATAGAAGAGGCTTCACTAATTCTCCACTTCAGTGATATTTCATACAGTATAGCCTACAATTAATTTGCACTTCTATCAAAATTGAAATATTTAAAATTAAAAAGCATATTAAAATTAATCAAATATATATATGAAATTAATAAATAAAAAGAAGAAAAACAGTCAGATTATTCAAAAAATAAATTTTTATAAGATTAAAGCATGTATTAAAACAAAAGTAAAACAATAATTGTATCAGAACAATAATATTGATTAAAAAAAAACCTTTGAAATATTATAAGTTCAGATTTTTAAAAATTCTTCTTAAAACCATAGCATTATAATACAACTCATAATAATAATAATAAATAAAAAATTTCTGTTATTATATTTTTAGAAAATGTACNTAGTTTACCTTGCTTTTTTACAGACACACTACGGTGACATTATTCAACACTTGGCAGATTATTCACTACTTTATTCAGTTGCAACTGAATAAAGTGGTGAATAATCTGCCAAGTGTTGAATAATGTCACCGTAGTGTGTCTGTAAAAAAGCAAGGTAAACTACAACACAATTTCATCAGAATCAAAAAAAATGTTCTTAGATCAATCTGGATGTGAGAGAATGAAAGATACAGAAACACACCTTATTGACTTTCAGCAATGGATTTAATACCATTTAATGATATTAAATTAAGTTTAAATGTTGATGTTCATTTAAAAAATCAAGTCTGGGAAAGTAATTTACCTCACAAAAAAAATCCACAAGGAAGGTTGCCAAGAGTACCAACATAAGAGTAGCCTATAAATGCAATCCTACAAATTTTAGTATATTTGGAGATGACAAATTGAAAGAAAATTTTTCACCATACCAGAAGTCTACTCCATCCTACTGGAAGATCAGCATTTTCAACAAAAACTTACTATGTGGGAGCCACTGTGAGGAACCTGAAGCAAGGCTCAATGAGCATCAATATACAATTAATAGGAATACAAATAGCACAGATTTAGTGAACTACACCAAGCAGAAGAACATATGCATTGCATGGGAAGATGTAGCAATAATCTGACCTAACAGAAAATATTTAAAACTCATAGAAAACAAATGTACATTAATTTTAGCAATGTGGACAGTCTATTCATGGCATATAAATGTATTTTTCAAACTTGAACTTTGACATTTATATCATGAATTATATTTTACAAATTTTACAATTTTTTTTTGTTAAATTTTAAATAATCTAATGTTTATTTTTATATTTTTAATTTTAAAATGGCAGTTTTGAATTTGATTTGTTAGTTTGTTCCATTTCTGTAGATTCTAACTGAGGAGGACCTATGAATAGGTCGAAAACATTTTTATTGTATTAAACCCATTGCTGGAAGTCAATAAGGTGTGTTTCTGTATCTCATAATATTCATTTTTGTCATTAACAGCTTTTATGAATATTAGTTGTTTGATGGCTCTTTCAGTATAATTTTCTTTTTATTTTGTTACCACTTCAGATTTTAATTATCATAAGCTAATTTATTGAACTCATTTTCAACAAATGAATATTTTTCTGTTTCAGATTTTATTTGTCGATTGTTAAAATTATAATTTTCAAAACTTATTATATCATTTTAAGAAAATATCTATTAAAATTAAACTTTAATGATTATTTTTGCAATCATAATAAACTTTCATAATTTATTTATAGTTATTGTAAATTGGGAGATCGTATACTTTCACAGAATAGAAGTATGACTTGTAGTAAAGATCAAAATATTACCGATTCACTTTTCCATATTTATTGTCATAAAAATGAAACGGCTACTGGAAATATAACAGATTATATTTGTGATCCATACTTTGAAAATAATGATGCTGAAAAAGTTAAAGCAATTCCTGGGCTTGCAAGTGGTGTTTTTTCTGGTAATTTACATTTTTCTTTTCTTTTTTAATCTTTTTACAGTACAATTTTAGTTAAGCATAAGTAATTAGATTATTAATTATTAAGTGTATTTAGATTTCTACAATAATTTTATGAATTTGATAAATTCTGCAAACTATATACTAACAAATATTAATTATTATGCTTATGCTAATTATACTTTTTTATTTATTTTATTAATTATTAATTTATATTATATTTGTAACTTTATTTAAGTAATTTTCATCATTATCTGTCAGAATTAAATTGTGATAGTTATAACAAATATGAAAGTAAAATGAAGCATGGAAAAGATGGCGTGTTCCAAAAGCTTTAGATTATATTTTCTAACAAGTCAGTTTTCATTTCTATAATTCTTGTAAAATACATCAAAAAAATATATATTAGAAGTCTCATATTTTTTAAAATATTATGTAATTAATTTGTAATTAAGCATTTATTTCATAGTTTCTTATAGTAATAATTGTTTTAGATTACTGAAAAAACATTGCAATCATCATTTTCTATCTAAAATTACTGCATATACAGTTTAATTAAAAAAAAGGAAAATCCAGTGAAATATTATTGAAAATGAAAATAATTTAAATTATTTTGGCAAATTTAACAGAAGAAATTTCTAAGCTTAGTTTTCTAAAATAGCAAAAACTATTGCATCAAAAAAAGATTGATCTGCATATAGTTATTAACAGTTTATTAAAGTGGTCTAATTGTCTAAGATTTAGCATGATTAAAAGAAAATCATGTGATATTTGTTGACAGTTTAAGTCCAAGCACATGGATTAAAATAGGCAGTTTGTTTTCTGTCTGTAAGATTTGAATGGAAGTACTAGCAAGTCAATAATATTGTTTTGGGGGCCACTTATGATGACCATTTGCTACTACTGAGGCAGTGACATCATTGCTGGCATAACAAAGAATTAGAAAAAGTTGCAAGTGCTCGTGCCAGCAACCTTGGTCATTATCACTTTGACCTCACTGTGTCTCAAATGAAATCATGTGAACTACTGATATTTATTACATTTTTAATTTCCTCATGTCATATTATGTAAAATGACAGTTTAATTAAAATAGACTGATACATGAGAAAGAACTCAATTCTATAAGCCACATAGAAGAGGCTTCACTAATTCTCCACTTCAGTGATATTTCATACAGTATAGCCTACAATTAATTTGCACTTCTATCAAAATTGAAATATTTAAAATTAAAAAGCATATTAAAATTAATCAACATTTATTTATTTGAAATAATTATGTATATTATAAAGTGTACATATGAAGGATGTAATCATATGAATGTTTGCATCCTTCAAAGACTGTATTTTGCACTATCACCCAACAATCTGGTTTCATTTTAATTGCACCACATGTATGATGGATTAATGCTACCAAGGATTAATGTCTTATTCACTTGAGCATCAGTATGCCAAATGGGATAGCTTTTTTCAAACTGGGACACTTCTACATGTTGTTTTGTAATGTGTTAGTGTTATGCTGTGACTCAAGAATGATCTTGTAATTTGAGCAAAGTTAAATTTTACTTTAAACTTTGGTAATCTACCATAAACAAGCTATAGGCAAGACCACAATCTCTGAGACCCAAGAAGGCAAGACAAATCAGTAACACAACAAAGAGCCTGCTGATCATTTTTTACAATCGTAAAGAGATTGTGTACTGAAAATTTGTTTCTCCAATCAGACTTGTTACTGTGACATTGAGTCAGTTGTGAAGGATGTTTGTCGCAAAAGACCAGAACTCTAATGCAACTGAACTTGGCTCCTTCATCATGAGAACACTTTTGTACATGGCCTTCAAAATATGAGAGATTTTGGAGAAAAACAACACATCTGTTTCCACACTTCTTAATCACCAGATTTATCCCCTTATAACTTCTTTTCATTCTCTAAGGTGAAATTGAAGCTTGAGGTGGAATTTTGATTCTTTTAGAATTGCAACAAATACTTCAGAATTTTCAAAACAGTGACTTCCAAAAAGCATTTGAGGCTTAGCAAAAATAATGGGATTGCTGTGTAAATGCAGGGAAGGACTACTATTAAGAGGATGGTGGTCAGATTTCAATTAGTTAGGTATTAAAATCTTTATAAACCAAATAGTATAGATGTGCAAAAATATAAACCTCTGCTCTTTTATTTATAGAAACACAAATTCCAAAATTACTATGCAAACAAAGTAAAAATTTAAGGAAAAGAAGAAAATGGTTTATATGTAAAAAGTTGATTAAGTTTTCCTCCTAAAATAGGAATACAATGCAACAATTGTTAACAGCTAGAAAGATGTAATAACAACATCCATTAAAATTCAAAGAATTCAAATATTTAAGATTGTCCATAAAAATTATGTATTCCTTAACAAATATAAATCATCATAAAATTAAGTTATGCATGTGCACACAGTTTTTATATTATTTTACCTGTTTATTGTAATGAACATATTACTATTAATAAAGCAGTTAAAAATAGTGATGATAAATATACAATATTTTTATAATTAGATAAACTAATTGATAAGTTTTTATTAATTATAAGCATTTATAAATTTATATTCATGTATTATTTTAGAGCTGAAAAAGAATGGGGTGATGGTATACATGGTCTTGCACTTTCTGCTGCACGATACAGTCTATTAAAATTAGAAGAAGGTCCACCACATACAAAAAATTGGAGACCTCAAGTATTGGTCCTCTGCAAATTAGATGATGAATTAAGTCCTAGATATCGAAAATTATTTACCTTTGCTTCACAATTGAAAGCAGGTTAGTTTAAAATTTTTAAATAGTATTTTAGAAGCTTAATCTATGACTTTAAATTAAA
Organism: Centruroides sculpturatus; assembly: GCF_000671375.1. NCBI lineage: Eukaryota > Metazoa > Arthropoda > Arachnida > Scorpiones > Buthidae > Centruroides > Centruroides sculpturatus. The sequence goes on along the minus strand of NW_019384420.1, from coordinate 427,698 downwards.
AAGTCATGGAATGACAATATTTTATTCATATGAAAATATTCTTAGAATGTGAAATATTTATAAAAGCAATAAAGTCTAATTTATATTTGTGACTGAATTCTTCATTATTATTATTTTTTTAATTCAAGTTTACATAAATTTTATTTTGTAAAATTTTTTTAGGGAAAGGACTCACGATAATATGTTCAGTTTTAGAAGGAGATTATTCTAAAATGTACAGTGAAAGTCAGGCAGCTAAATTAGTAAGCTTATATGAAAATAATTCTAATTTAAAATTAAGAATCAGAATTTTTATTCATATAAATTTACAAAATTTTTCATTCAGAGTTTAAGAAGAATAATGGAAGAAGAAAAAGTGAAAGGTTTTGCTGATGTTGTTGTTGCTAAAAATGTATCTGATGGCATTTGTCATTTGTAAGTAAAAATTAATATAACAAATTATTTCATATNTTTGTTAACAAATTAGTCAGTTTTTTTATATATTTAAATTATTGTTATAAAATAAAAATAATTATTACATTTGATAATGCTTAGAGCCAGTCCCCAGATAAATAACATGAAGGAGATATTAGATGTAGGAACATACACTGTTACTGCCACTTGCTGCTAGTCAGTGCATGGAAATGCATGAATTTACATAACATTGGGTCAGTTCTATCAGTTCCCAACCCTGTGTGCTCTTAACTGCTTAAGCGTATGTTAGTAGACTTTTACAATCTTTTGTGATTTATATTTTTTACTGTTTCATTAATTCACAATTATTACATTTATTTTTTCCCTTTTTCAATTTCATTTTGTGATTTATAAATGTACAGGATGATCATAATTAAAGATCAGCTGTTTAGAGCTCTCTGTAGAAAGAACTATTAGATAAATTTCAACCAAATTTAGTATACATAATGTCATATGTATGCTGTTTTGATTTCCAGAAAAAACATTTTACTTCACTTTGGCCACTACAGCAAAATTTGCTACAGCTGTCTCATTAATATGCATATTACATATTTGTTAGAAAATATATTGCATATTTTCTAACAAATTTCAGGTATAAAAGGAATTGCAAACCATTCTCCATACATATCAGAATTGCAAATGATGTATGGAGTGAATGCAGTTTTTACAGTAGTGATATCAGAGCCTTTAAATCATCATTTCCACATTTGTATTCACTTCTACAATTGAAATAAAATTATTATATTTTGTTTAAGTTCAAAATTTGTTATAAAGCTTATGTAATAAGGACATTAAGAGGTCAGCAGTGCCAAATTTCACATTTTCAGCTGAATTTTAAAGTGAAATTTTTTCCTGAAAATTGAAACTGCATACTCAGGGCAGTGTGTATACAAAATCTGGTTGCAATTTGCCCCAATAGTTCTTTCTACAAAGAACTTTGAACATCTATTCTTTAATTATGATCATTCTGTATTGCTTATGAACAATTTTTACTCATTTTATCAGATTTTTATTTATGTATGTTTCAATTTTAAAAATCTATTATATATTATTATCAGTTCTCATTATATTATATTATATTATTGTTCATATTACTAAATTATTAATGCTGATGCTTACTGTAATTGCATATTTTAAACTTGCCTTTATGGTATTCTTCATAACTTTGCTGATTAATACTGTAAACCAGTATAGACTGTATAGACCAAATAAACTGTTCAAAAATAGGCATTTTATTTATTATTTTTTTTTAATATTAAAATACTGATTTACTATTGTTAACCTTAATAATAGAAAACTTTTTTTTTTTTAACCTGACCCCACCACATTATTGACTGAAAAATGCTGTTTTTATACAATTTTTAATCTAATTAATTACATTTAAAAAGTTTTTCTGTTATTATTATTATTATTATTCTATTTTATATTATTATCTTTCACTGGATAGAGGTCGCTTGGTAAAAT
>NW_019384420.1:332741-420440 GCF_000671375.1 Centruroides sculpturatus | reverse complement strand
GTATCTCGGTATACGTCTGCTTTAGAATACATCCAATTTGGAATACGTCCTGTTTGGACGAAACAAAGTTTGCTCAGTATACGACTTTTGTTCGGAATACAACTTAATTCAATTATACGTGCCATCTATAACAAGTAGCACTATCGGTGTAATAGACCATACTAGACATTTGCTGTGCCACGGTTTATAACTTTGTTAAATTTCTTCTAATTTTAATTTGTACGTAAAATTTTATTATTTTTATTAATTATGAATCACAAAAAGGCAAATGAAAAGCAACAGAAAACTAAAAAATTGACTAGAATCACAATGGAACTGAAAAAAGAGATTGTTGAGAAATATGAAGGTGGTATGTGTGTTTGAGATTTAACTGTTGCATACCGTATTCCGAGAACGACGATACCGACAGTTGTGAAAAATAAAGACATTATTATACTTCAAATAAACAACTATCCACCATAACCAGTAACCGGCGTGGAATTCTTTAAAATCAGCAAACGTTTTCGATTCCTTTCCTGGGATCTTCAGGCTTACTTTTTTTATACCTTTCGTTATAATTGGATTCTTTAATTCCAGTTATAATTAAAGAATCCAGTTATAACGAAAGGTATAAAAAAAGTAAGCCTGAAGAAGATCCCAGGAGGGGAATCGAAAACATTTGCCGATTTTAAAGAATTTTGCGCCGGTTACTGGTTATTGTGGATAGTTGTTTATATGAAGTATATACAACCCGGTGTGGTGAGAAAGCACATTAATAAAGACATTATTAAATCTGCTAATGTTACAAAAGAGGTTAAATCAATTTCTAAACAGAAATCGAAGACATTAGATCATTTTGAGAAATTGCTTTTGCTTTGGATAACTGAAAAACTGTGCTGGCGACAGTGTATCAGAAGCAATTATTTGCAAGAAAGCTAAAAAGATACATGCTGATCTCATGAAAAATCAAGCAGGAACTAGCTAGGAAAGCGCGAGGTGTTTAAAGCCAACCATTTTTTTTACATGAGAATGGATTAATCATTTTTACATTACTTCTTATGGGAAATGTTGGTTTAGTGTACATCCTATTTGGTATAAGTCCAAACACCAGGAATGGATCAAGGTCATATACCGAGGTTCCACTGTAATTGGAAACTTAAACTTTCATTAAAAAAATAATTATGTTTTGCAAATGGTACTCATTTAAATATTTAAATGAGTACTATTTAAATGTTTAAATGAGTACCATACTAAAAATATTTCTTTTTAGTATGGTACTCATTTAAACATTTCTATTGAAAATATGTGATGATTTAACAATGCAGATATTTCTTGATAATAGAGTTTGTAAATTAATATACAGTACAGTAGAATTCTGTTTATTATAATTGTTTTGCGACTTGTTTATCAATCAGTTATGATCAATATAGATGTTATGAGAGGTAAGAAAATAAGACTATAATTAGTGGAAATTCAGGTTTTATTGATTTTGACATAAAAATGATATTTTAAAACAATTACAAAAATGTATAATTAGAAGAATAAATTATTAAGTACAGTGGACCTCTGTTACTTTATAATTTTTACTTAATATTATTTAATTTTGCAGTTGTTAATAAGTCCAAAATTAAATAACATTAAGTAAAAATTATAAAATATACCTTACATAACAAATAAATTAGTTAATTGATGCAGATACCTATTCTTTTTAATAAAAGAAAGGCCACTATAGTGCTATGCATAAAAATACAGTAATAACAATTAAAATATTAACAATACAGAATAATAAATGAAATTAATAAAATAAAAATGTAAAAATTACACAAAATAAGCAATTTATTCATGATATTGTCTTGGTCTGAAAGAAACTGCTTTTCTCACCTCTGCCAAGATTTATTTTTTGATTCATTGCCAGAAGTGAGAAATTTTTAAAATCACTGTAAAATATAAAATATCCCACAAATAAGTCCTAAATCATAATTGCAAAGTTTTACCTGCTAAATTCAAAACACCCAAATTTAGGATTAATTAAAACCATAATTTAACAACACTGTAAGAAAATTATTAATCCAGTTACACCTAACATTTGCTGGTCATATTCACAGTTGTATCAAGGCATCATGCTACAGAATTTTTAATTAATGTTATATACCAGGGGTGGGCAAGCAAAAGTTCAGTGGGAGCCGAAATGTGGATTTTGCAAAATGCATGGGAGCTGCAGTTCTGTACTTTTTTTAATTCTGTATCGCAGTTCTGTACCGCAATTTTATTATATAATATAAATATAATATAAAACAAATATTGAATTTTTTTCATAAACATATTTTCACAAAATTGTGAAAATAATAAAAAGCAGAAATTAACACTTTCAGCAAGAGCCACATTTGCACATGTTTGATATATACAGTAGAGCATCAATTATCTGAATACCGATCAACCAAAACATCAGTTAACTGAAAGCATTCCAATCAGNATACTTTTATAAGATAAACTACAGATCAAATCTAACTCGATAAGAGTTAAGCAACCAGCTGTCTTTGGTATAAATTACCAACCGGGAGTCAAAAACAGTCGGTTGACAATGCTATTAATAGACGCACCAATTTATATACATATATGCAACATATATTTTCTAGCAGAGTTGCACTTCTTGATTTATTCTACTAGTTATTGGGGGAGAACTATAGAATTATTATATTATTTTCAGAACAGAATCTAAAATATCAAATACCTAGAATGAAATGGGAAGTTATGTTACAGTCCATTTAATTCTATTAAAAAATTCAAAAATATTTGAAAACTTTATTATAAATTTCAAAACACGGCGCACACAAACTGGAACTGTAAATGGCGAGACTGCCTTTTGCATAAGGTCTTTGAACAACATGACGTACGATTGTTGGAAGCCTTTTGTTGCTTGTTGTTGTTTGCTGGAAATTGCATTTAGGTGTTATTTATTAGAACATTATAAATTTCAGTCAATCATTCACTAACATTTGAAAACAAATATTTCACAAAAGAAACCATTAAATGTTTGAGTTATATAGGGTGTCTGAAAAGTTACTGGTCAGTGAGAAGTTTATAACAATGTTAAAGCTATACGTATGGCATCGCCATAAGTTGCGCATCCCATGTTTCCACTCTGCTGTATTACCACTCACTCACAGACATTCCAGTATTTGAAAGATTTCTTTGCCGATACTGAGCCATATTCCGCAGAAGATTACACAAGGTTTCTGAATCACTGCCTTGATTTTAGGGCCTCTAGGAGACACTTCTGGCATTTCCTATAGTAGAAACTGCAATATCATATGTAAAACTTAACTTTAAACCTTTTCCACTGCAAAGTAACTTTTCAGACACACCCTATACATATATAATTTTGTGATTTTGAACACCATTGCATTATTTAATTGGGCTATTGTAATGCCATAATTAATAATTAAAAACTAAGTAATTTGGTACTAGAAGTAGATTGGCAAGTGCACCACATGGTAAGCAGAGGCTGCAGGTTTAAGTCCTGCTCCAGGCTAGTTCTTTTCTTCCAAAGTGTTCTAAATTACTGTATTATAATTATTAATTTAGATAACAGATGGTGCCTAACGTCCACCTCTAGTACCAAATTACTTACATCTAATCATTAATAATAGTGGATTTATAGCCTGATTGATTATAGCAATTGTATGGTTGTGTAGTATTTAAAGAAATGAAATGTACACACAAAATAATTTTATATTAAAATAAAGTAACAATATGTAAAAAACGTTTGTCTTTCAATTCAAAATGCATATTCTTTTCAAAAATTACTACAGAGAATTTGACATTAGTTTGTCTTTAACTTTTTAATATCAAGAGTCAAAACAACAAAGATAAATGCTGACATATATAAATACATAGGTAGTAAATAAATAAGATATATATCTAATTAATATAAAATATTTAAACTTAGCTGAATTAAGCTGTAAAATGATTACTTGTCAGAATTAATAATTAATAATAAAATCAATTAAAATCCTAATTTTTAAAAAATAATTCTAATGCTTATATAAATTATAATTATTTTAAAAAATATATACTTTTACTTACTTTACTTGTTGATTAAAATTTAGATATCCTATTTTATACTTTTTAATATAAATGCTAGTTTGTGAGAGTTGATTTGTTTGTGACAGTAATAGAAATTTGATTCTAAAAATTTACAGTAACATATACATGCAATATATGATATCAAATTTCTTTTGTTATTGTGATAAACTAATAAAAACTCAGTTTTATAATTAATAAATAATATAAGAATTATTTTTAATTGTTAAAAACAATAATTCAAAAAAGTTTTCATTTAATTCCTGAATACAGTTAAATATTTCTGTTAACAGTAAAGGAGGACTTCAAAGGAGTAAAGGAGGATGTCAATAAAGATTGATTTATTTATTTTAATGAGAAATTATTTAATATATATTAGCATACATTACGATATTTAGGCATTAATTTGTGCATTATAAAATTATTTGTAGAATTCAGACAGCTGGCCTTGGTGGAATGAAACACAATACAGTAATTCTTGGTTGGCCTTATGGATGGAGACAATCACCCTACGAAAAATCTTGGAAAGTGTTTCTTGGTAAAAATTTTTTAATCTTATAATTTATAGTCACTTACTCATTTTCTAACTACTATTAAATATTCTTAAGTTTCTTCTTAAGAATATAAGTTTTATATTCTTTACTAATGCTGAGTATCCACATGAGTAATTTCACTACACCAGTCATGTAATCATGTGACTTCTGCACAGTTCATATCACCAATATCCACTACACTTCATTCTTATGCTATCTAGTAGAAAGAAGAATAAATCAAAGATAAATGACAACAACACAACCATCTTAGTGACATACTTGTTCTTTGTAGAAGTAGATTTATTATTTTAATTTTTCATATCTGTAATAAAAAAAATAGAAAGTATAATTAGATGGCCAAGTGGTTAGGATGTCAGCTTATTGCTCTGGGAAACCTGGGAATGAATTTGGAGGGTCTAAAAACCTCGAATTTTTAGGGGTGGTCTGTGTCGAATATGTCAGGCCTGTCCCCCCCACCCATTTGCCTCTTGGACATTCAGCCAGGTCCACCCATTTGTGGACCTGACTGAAACTTTAACATGCCAATAAAAAGATCTTCTTGATGTCCACAAACAAACACAGATAAAAAAAAAAGTCTTTTATCAAAAATATCAAGAAAATTGCAAACTGTTTTATTAATTTCTGTTTTTGCATCCACCTAGTTACGTTATAGAAAATGACATCAAACCATCTGATGACATGTATTCCTTACTGAATGGTTGCATCTGATTTGTGTGATGAAAAATGTTCATCCAGCTTTAGCATCTTTATTGTTTCTAATTGTGAAATTTTGACTCTCATTTTTTTATAGATCACACACACACAATGTCAAAAACATTTAAATTGCAGAACAACATTATTCATATGGATATCAAGATTAATATAACCAGCACATTATTTCTTAACTTCATTTAATGAACTAAATTAAAAAGGCATTTAATTTATTAATACACTCAGATTTTTGTATAATGAAGTTCTGTATTATGAGTTTTTTTTTGTGAAATGTTGAAAATGTCATTTTATATTTAAAAATTTTCCTATTTCAGGAAGTTTAATTTCTACGTCAAACTTTTATAAGCTGAAAGAATAAAATAAAAAAACAATTGTTTTTCATATTTGCTAAATATTTTGACTTTGTTATGAGTATCTGTACTCTCATAACAAAGTCAAAATATATCTGTATTCAAGAATAGTTTCAAATAACAATTGTTTTGATAATTCAAACCTAAGAAAACCTCCCTATGAAAGTCTTTATCATCTAAAGTTAGAATTATTCATTGAAACAAGCAACTTTTGTTAAAATATACAAGTAAAGATTACTGATTAATTTTTAATATAAATATGTAAGAGTACTTATTATTTCAATTGTAATACTTCTCAATTTCAATAGATACTATACATGAAAAAAATCAGGTCATACATAAGATTTTTTTGCTATTAATATAAATACAAGGATATTTTTGTAAGAATAAAACGTTATTCAGAACACTGTTTTCTTTTTTCACTATTGTTATTTTCTACTTAATGAATTCTCTGCCTTTCCTGGAGGTACAGTACTTTCTTCCATGGAAGTTTAACTGTGTTTAATTTTCCACCATTCAATATTTATTGACTGTGAATTTAGTAATATAAATAAAAACACAATATAAAATATATTTTATTATGTTACATATTTAAATATTAATAAATTATATTTTTTTTATAGATTCTGTAAGAGAAGTTACTGCAAGTAAAAATGCCTTATTAGTGCCTAAAGGTATTGATCAATTTCCAGAAAGCACACAGAAATTAAGTGGAAACATTGATATTTGGTGGATTGTTCATATCCTTGGGATTAAAATTAAAATAGTTTATAGTATACTTTCTATAATTTTTGTAATTTTTTGATCGTTAATAGTAAATTATTTTGAAGTCATACAATGTATGCAATACAATTATTATAATTCAAAAATCTAATAATAGCCTGTATAACAGTGAGCATTGGTTTAGATATTCTATGATAAATACACCCATTGAAAAAAAGTTACACCAAGGACACATTGAAATTGAAGGAAACCTTATCAGTGTGAACATAATGACAGTGATAATAAGTGATTACAATGTCATGGCAATTGTCCCTTTGTTGCAACACCTTGCCATGGTCAGGTCAGAATGGTCCAGATAAAGATGCCAGGCAATTCAACAAAACAGCATCCTGCTTCCCTCAGCTCAATGATGTGGCCTTTCTCAAACTTTCAGCTGTGTGGAATGGCTTTAACTGCATTGTACATGCATTCCTGGCATTCTAAGATTTCCAAACAACAGGTACACTGAAAATTCTTAACACAGTGAACCTCTCTGTGAGCCTTTTCATAGTGTTGGAGTAGTAGTTTTAAGGCATTCTGGTGATATTATCCGGTTGGACTACAATAATTTACATATTGTATAGTTGTACGCCAAGTTTTGCAGACAGTTCTATCTGGGTGTTTAGCATTTCTTTTGTCTATTAATTCATGATAATATACTCATTATCATTTGGAAAGTAACATATAATTTTTGCCATAGGACAAGGTAGCATATACTTAAGAGTTAAGTTTAGATTACATCCAAATTGTATACATTATGCATGATCAAACACAAATAAATGTAAACACAAAGCACAAAGTTTCTTTACAGTCATAATATATAATTATTTATTTTTAAAAACCATTATAATGTAAGAAATTAATCGTTTTTTTTAATTATTACATAATCCCAGTCCACAGCTAAATAAATAAAATACATATACAGTAGAGTGTTGTTTATCCAAATCAATTGGGGACTGGGGTTGTTCGGATAACTTATTTTTCAGATAACCGATTATGTACGAAAAAATTTATTAACCTAGCCCATGTTGAAATTTTTCTCCGTTCCGTGTTGCTTTGCGTTGAATTTTCGTCGATGTTAAGCCTAACATAAACTTTTTAAAATAACAATCGTGCTATTGTATCATTAAAAATTATTTATTTTTTACAAACAAAATAAATATATTGAAAAATATAAAAACCAAAAAAAAATATATACTTTAGAAGTTGATCTAGTATCAAAAACGTTCGATTCAACACCACACACAGGCCTCAGAAAAACACCACACAAAAGTGCCAGTGCTGTCAGCTAAAACACACAAACCAACAAAAAAAATATTGGAGTAGCCAAAGATATAGCCAAAGATTGCAGCGCCACAGCACTAGTGAAAATTTAAATTTGCCGACTGGAATGCTTTCGGTTAACCGATGTTTCGGATAAACGACGCTCTACTGTATCATCATTTTTAAATTGCTCCATTTTTTTGTTTTAAAACAAAATTGAACAAAAAGTACTAAAAAGGAATGGAGCTTTCATGCATAGGAGATCAGAATTAGAAATGAGGACATCACTAATTTTATAGTAACACTAGAAATTCTCCCATCAAGCATGACAGAATACTTTTTATGAGAAAGTAGAGATTGAAAAATTGAGAAGAGTAGAGATATCAAGAAATTCGAGATGTTAGTATAAACTACTTAATTTGTAGAAATATTGTCTATTGTACCATAAAGACCAACAAAAGAAAATTTCATCTGGAGTGGACAAAACTAGTAGGAGTTATAGAGAATTTGCTTACACACACACAGACAGAGATTTAGGCCTTTAAAATAATAATAAAATCTTTCTTTATAAAATTACTTTATACACTACATTCTGAGTAAACACACTATTGTCTTTTAAAAGATTTCCTTGCTGTCTTCCTTTAGTAATAGACACCTTAATATTGTTTTGATGATTAACATTGTGATCATGTTTCTGCAGCCATTTCTTAATTCCACATTGATAAAACATAGCTAAATTGTATGTACATTAGTTAGATGAGCAATAACACTTTATAAACAATGGGGTCGTTAGATTGTTACTTTCAATTGGATAATAGAATGCCATGTGGTCACCATGAAAATTTTTTTTTTAATTTGTTATAGAAGTGACATGATGAGGTTTATCTTTTTAAACTTTAAATTTAATGAAGTATGTTTAAATACACCATTTGCCAAAATATTTAAAAATGCAATTTAAGGGAAATTCCCTCGTTGAGCATGAATGTCACTGCAACATAAATGTGATCACTAATCCAAAATCGATAAAACGTTTATTCTATAGCTATATTTTCACAAAATAAGTAGCTTATACTTTCCATCAGAACATAAAACAAATAGAACTTAAAATTTCATCTGGATTGGACAAAAATTGCAGTTATAAGGAATTCACATGCGCACACGCACATAGACAACAGCTTTTATATTAGTAATTTCATGCTTTCAAAACTTAAAAAATTTTCTTTTTATCTATATGTAGTTAAAAAATATAATGTATGAGTTTAATTTTTAAGAACATTATTTTTCTTTTTATCTAAATATATTTTATACTATTATTTTAATGCATTTTATTAATCAAAATAACCAATATTATCCAAGAATTTAAACAAAATTATTTTTAATCCCTAAATATGCTTTATTCTTCAGATTGTTATTACCATCAATTTCTTGCATAATAATAATTATTAATATTAACAAACGATGAATTTAAATATTTCCTTGACTTAGCATAAATGATGGTGGACTTTTAATGTTGCTTCCATTTTTATTGAAGCAACATAAAACCTGGAAGAATTGTAAACTTCGAATTTTTACAGTGGCACGTATCCTTTCATTAAAATGTAATTTTTTGTATATTATTTTCATTTCTTTCAATTAGATTTGAATCATAAGCAGAAGTTTCAGATGTTAAAATAAAAAAAAAAAAAAAAAAACTTTGAATTAACATAATTACAGAATTGGAAGATAACAGTATTCAAATGAAGAAAGATTTGACAACATTTTTATATCATCTTAGAATTGAAGCAGATGTTGAAGTGGTTGAAATGGTATAAATTTAATTTTTAATATATTTAAATATATATTCTGTGCACAAACATACATGCAAAATGTATATTAACAATTTAGACTTAATTTACTAATTAATATTTCCTGCTCAACATATCTTAAAAATAAACTGCCAAAGTTTAACAAAAAGATTCAAATTTCTTAATGCTTATTACTATAATTTTTAATCTCAGATATTCATAAGTACCTTAAAAACAATAGGATTTTTTCATTCTCTTTTCCTGATCTTTAGGGGACCTGTCAAAAGCAGAGGACATTGAATTTTCTGAATATTTTCCACTTTTTATTTTATATAAGAAAAATATTCCAAATTTTTAATTATAATTGATGAGACTATGTCTTATTTATAAAATTATGGTGCCGTTACGGGTGCATACCTTAGCTGTATAAGGGGGACATTTCAGGAGTTGCAATTTGGCACAGAGTATTAGGTGTCCAAATCATACGCACATAAAAAAAATCAGACTTGGTTTTTGGTCCCCTGCTACCAGTCAAAATAAAATACAAAATGGCACATCTTTCTACAAACAGGCAAGAGTGCAAGATTTGTGCATTCATATATCATTGGGAAGTTGGAAATGTGAACATTGCAAATCGAATTTTGACAAATGAATCTTTGAAAAAACCCATTTACCTCTCTGGTCACTATCTGTTGACCCAAGATATCTCGTTTCAGCATCGGAATATTTTTTGAAACTACATGGCACTAGTCATTATAATTTTATATTAAAAGTAACTTCCGAAATATAAACTTTTTTTTTTTGCATTTATTTTATTTTTTTTATTTTGCACAAACAATTTCAGATGATACAATAGCCATGATTATTTTTTCAAAAATGGGAAATTTTCATTAGGCATTGACAAAAATTCAACTCGGGCAACACGCAATGGACAGAAATTTGAACATTGGATAGGTTAATTTCACCAAAAATGCCTCGTGGACGACCTCATGGTCGTGGCCAACGAAATTTGAACAATTGCATCAAGCCCCGAGTCTGAGACACAGTCTTGTCCCAAAAATCTGCCTTGCTGTTTTACTTGTTTTGAAATATTTTTTTTTTTTAAATTAATATTACATAAATTTGCTTTTATAATTAAATAACATTTGCATTAAAATGAAAACGAAAATCAGCCAAATAACAGCTACTACATTTTATGAATGTGCAAAAGTATATATGCATAAAATATTATTTGAATCTATTGTGGTATCTTCAAAGAAATACTAATAGATTTTCTTAATGAATTAAATGAAAAATTCACAATATCTAAATTATTTCTATATTGATATATAATAAATGTAATTTTAATTTTTTTTAAATTTCATTGTTAAGGCATATTTTCACCAAAGAGAGCAGTTTGATTTTACTTCGTTTGTTGATTCAATGTTTGAAAGGTCACTAACAAGATTCTGATCAGTTACAGGATTTTTATATCAATTGTAATATAGCATTATGCTTATGGGAAATTAGCAAGGACTGTGACTATTGGTTGTTATATCATGATGAGTTAGTAAATTGAAGGTCACTGTAAAGCAAGTCTATCGTATTAATGTTTTATATTCCTTTATTAGGAAACTGTATAAATATGTTGTAAATATTTATAGTTTCAAAAGAACATCTTACTTTTTGTATCATTTTATGAGTGTCTTTAATTCAGATTAAAAATAGTTCTAATTTTGTCAATAAGTATCTAGTTCTTTAAATCAACATTTGAAGTTGACTATAGTAACTTGAAACCACCAGGTAAGCAAATTAAAAGTGTACTTGCAAAGTAGCATAAGAAGATTAGGTGACATTACAAGTCATAATTAGCAATGTTACAAACCATCCCTGCTTCTGTGCTTCTAACAAGTTTTGAAACTGCAACCTTCCGTACATTGAAATGCAGAATCAATAAACTAGACAACTAGGTCGTCATTGCTTGTTATTAATGTTTACATTAGCTATGAGATTTAAATAAAGTAAAATCTGATTCCATAAAAAATTCCAAAAGAAAGGTTTGTAGAAAAAGACTTTCAGAACATTGCCTCCTCTGATAAATCTCTATAAAATAAAATAAATTTCATTAATTAAAAAGTGGCATTGGTGATTCTCAAACTTTCCATGTTAATTAAATATATTGAAAGTAATAAATCCTCAAATTCAAAAGAATGTAAAACTGAATGTAAAAGCTAAGCTAAAATACTTGTGAAAATATTACTAACACTGATTGTATTTTTCTTTAATATTTTAGATGGATAGTGACATATCAGCATATACTTATGAAAGAACTCTTATGATGGAACAACGTATCGAAATGCTGAAACATATAAGAGTAAATCGCAAGGATTCGCTAAATGTCGTTAGTATCATTATAATATTTTTTCCCATGAGATAATTTAACCATATTCATTTGTTGTCATTAATATTGCTATTATTAGCTCCAATCTATTGTCGATCATCATTTTGTTCAATCTCAAAGTCAAAGAAATCCTAAAGTGAGATTTATAGAAACACCACAAGAAGAAGAAGAAGATTTGTCGGAAGTGAGCTGTGATAAGCCTGAAGAAGAAGGAAGAAGTTCTACGGAGAGAAATTCTCCAGAAAACTCATCAAAACCAGCAGAAACTTGTGATCAGAATAATAAGGAAAAATTTGATGATGATGTGTTAAATATTAAGCCGTAAGTAGTAGTTTATTTCAAAATTTTTATTAAGTAGTTATAGTTCATATAAAGTTAAGACCTATATACAGTTACACTTGAAATATTCCATTCTGTTTAATGTTATAAACAGAGTGTAATTTGTTAATACCCTGTCAGTAAAGGGAACTGCTTAGTAATATTTAATAGCAGCAATAAAGAAAAGTTATACAATTTATAAACAAAATTAGAATTATAAACATAAAACAGTCTCTGAAATTCACTTCTGTGCAGTTACTAAATGTAAGGAAATATTGTATACATGTTAAACCACTAATTACTTCACATATTTTTATTATATGTAGAGCTAGGACGTCTAGGCACTATAAATCATGATTTTTAATGCCTAGATGTCCCGGCCATAATTATATGGTACAGTCTTCACATTTATACCAATTGCATAAAGAACTGTAAAATAAAATTATCTAAAACAAAAAATTTTTATGTCTGAATTGAGCAAAAACTCTTTTTAATGTCAAACATAGTCTTATCTCTGTATGTATATCAGGTCAGAAGTTAACTGAACTCTGTACCAGGGATTAAGCTTAGAATTATTCAACAAATCCTTATCTGTTAGAATATGTAAATTAAGAGCCTATCCAAACTTCCAGCCTTCTTCATTAGAATTAGTGTCAGCAAAATTCCAAAACTAGCAATTAGCTTTAACTTTGGTATCCAATTATTACAGACTGAATTGTTTGAGATAGAAACAAGCCAACAGCTGTATAAAATACTGTCTTGAGAATCCCTTATATTTTAAAAAACATTCATTTGTAATAAAAACAGATGTTAAAGCCAAAATCTATTATTGCCATGATATAAAGTATAACCTAGAACACTATGATCAACTCTGAAGAGGTTTTGTTAAATATTGTGTACTTTTTTCCAAAGTATACTAATAATCCAGACGAAACTGGACAAGCATAACATAACATTGCAAAGATGATATGTCTGAAGTTTTCAAATTAAGAAGTCAATTTATTTTTGACATTAATTGAATTAACCTAGTTATAGACATATATTGAAAATGTTGATATTCATAAGTTGACAAAGTAGTTTTTCAAGAAAAAAAATCACACTTAAATAATTAACTTATGAACATCACATGCAGATTTGCAGATAATTACAAATGGTTCCAAAACTATCAAGCACTTTGCAAGCACTGTCACCTGTCTTCCTCTGACAGTTGCTGCATAAGACACCTTGGCAGACAGGTCTCTTTCGGATTCCCAAAACAACATCCCTTGAGAATCTTCTTGACTTTGGGAAACACAAGTTGCCGGAAGCTAAATCTGGACTATAAGGTGGATGGATGATCAACTGCACTCCAGAGTCTCTCAACTAGTCTACAGTTCTCATTGCTGTAGGTGCAGTAAGAATCCACAAAGGTTTGTTTTAGGGCACTATTTGCAAATTGCTTGAAAGACTTGAGGAAGATAAATGGTGACATACCACTCAACATCAACTGCCTTCTTATCCTCAAGGACTATGGTAGCAACATGACCCTGTCTTCCAAAGAATGTTACTACCATTTTCTGACTGACACTTCTTGGACATTTGACTTTGACAGATGGTGCTTTGTCAGAGACCCAAACTGCAGATTGTCACTGGTGACAAGACCTGGATCTACCAGTATGACCCTCAAAAGCAAGAGACAATGTCCCACACATGTTTTGAGCTTTCCTGTTGAAATTTTTCTAGTATATAGTGCTACCATTCCACACAGGTTTCGTTTTGCTGTTCAGTCAGAGAATGTGTTTCAGTGGATGCCTTGTTCTCAATCTTCCTGACATAAAGATGATTGTGCAAGTTACCATTCACTGCAGCCAATCCAATACCCAAGATATCCTTATGGGATGTAAAGGGTCTTCTCTAAGCAGCTTCTTGACATGAACTGTGTTTTCAAGTCACTGAAGTTGCAGGTAGACTGCTTCTCTCCATCTTTAAGGCTGTTTCTGTTATGTCTAAATTCTCCGAACCACCAGAATACTTGCATTCTGGATGGACAAGAAACAGGAAATGCTTGCAAATGGTGGTGCACTGGGACTCTGACAAACCAGATTTAAAGTCATATAACATCACTGTTCAGAAATGCTCCCACTTCAGTTCCATTTTCAACATCCAGATTTGGTGGTGCTTCCAAAGTCAGCCGCTTCCTGCGTGCAGGAAATTTCAAGGACACCAGTATACCATTGAACTCATGTTCAGTAACATATCACAGACTGTTTTTTTCTGCATTCAATAGTTTTTGCATATCCAGAATGACCATCATAAATTTGAAAAATTCAAAAAATTATGATGATGTTGTCGAAACCGTGTTGTATTTGCTTATTGTGTACTGGCACAATGAAGTGTCACTTCATTGTGCCAGTACACAACAATCAAAAAATTATATTAAAATTTCATAAAACGTTTTATATTAATAATCTTTTAAAAAAGGCATCATTTATTGTAGCAATTTAATCTTAGCATTAAAAAAAAAAAGAGAGAGAGAGAGTGATTGATCACAAGAAGTAAGTAACATTGACCAGAAAAGTGCTAAACAGTTCTTATTAGAATGACAAAAAAAAATGTCTAATGAGAAGCACAGAGTGCATCATTACATCTCATATTAAGTCTCAAAAGTTTGAAAAAACTTTCTCAGTTTTAATTTATATTTATTTACAGAGATGAAGCAAATGTAAGACGCATGCATACTGCTGTTAAACTCAATGAAGTAATTGTTACAAAATCTCACAATGCTCAGCTAGTCATCATCAATCTTCCTGGTCTTCCTAAATCTCAGAAAATAGAAGCAAACTGTATCCTTTTCTAAGTTTTAAAAATATTCAGTAATCAAAGAATATTTTTGAATTTGATTGCAGTAAAATGGATTCTCATTATGCATAAAGTGGTTTAATTTCTTACCTTTTAAAATACTGAAATAGTAAATTATTTTTTGCATGCTTATTTTGTAAGTTTTCCAATTTACTAAGCTAAATTTAGGATTAGATATTTGACAGAGAATTAATGAAGTAATTATTAAATTTAACACTATAACATTACATTAATTCTAATTCCTATTTAATGTGTTGCATTCTTTTTAGCTATTAAAAACAACCCATTATTGCAAATTTTATTTGATTAAGCAATTTTAATTACTTATGAAATATTCTCAATTATTACATTGATATCAAATTTGGCCTCTTTTTATAATGTTTTAGACTTTAGGAATATAAAATTTGGCCTCTTCTTATAATGTTTTAGGAATGTAATAATTAGAACAATTAATACAGTGTGGAATTATTTTCCAATTTAAAAAATTATCTTTAAAATTTTATTGCTAGTTAACAGCATAAATTATGAAAATTAACTGAATATTAGAATTTTAATATTAAAACAAAAATGCATATCAATAAATTTAAAAAATTTTAATTCAGTTTCATTTTTTCTAAACTGTGTGTGTGCATGCATGTGTGTAGCATAAATACTGATTATATACAAATTATTGTGCTAATATCGTTTAATTAAATTCCAGTTAATTTGGCAATATATTCTAACTAATTCTAAAATATAATCATTTGTAACAGAAAATATAAATGAACTTTTTATGTATATTAATATAATCCTTAACATAAATCAGATATGGAATTTTTAGAGGTATTAACAGAAGGTCTAGAAAGAGTTCTAATGGTTCGAGGAGGAGGAAGAGAAGTTATAACAATTTATTCTTGAGTTAATTTTTCTGACATCCTGTTTTC
Organism: Centruroides sculpturatus; assembly: GCF_000671375.1. NCBI lineage: Eukaryota > Metazoa > Arthropoda > Arachnida > Scorpiones > Buthidae > Centruroides > Centruroides sculpturatus. The sequence goes on along the minus strand of NW_019384420.1, from coordinate 404,495 downwards.
CCCAAACACACAAAATATCCATGCAGTTTCATACAAACTTAAATTTTTATTAATGCTTTCAGATAATTTAATGCCTTGTTGGGCCGTACTTCCACATGAGAAGTCTAAAATTTAAAAAAATTACCTCTAGAAATATTTATATTATTGCAGAATTGAATCTCATTGTCTAGCAATTTTATTTATTTTCTTATACAAAATTGACATAAATACTTATTTGTAAATTATTTTCATATATATATTTATTGCAAGGTTTATAACTTATTTTTGGCAAATTATGCACATTTTAAATATTTTGTGAAATGCCAGATACAAGAGAAATTTTAAATTTATACTGTTTATATAAAATTGTGATTTACTGTATTGAAAATACAAGAAATTTGATAATTTATTGAAGTAAAAGAAAAATTATTCTTGGAAACATCCTTTTCAAATTAGAATTTTGTAATTACTATCACAGTTTGATAAGAATGCACTCTGAAAAACATTTTGTACTTTTGCAGAATTAAGAAATTTTGTAATTTGTTAAAGAAAAATTTTCATAAATTCTTAATATTATGTAAGAAAATTTTGACAACACTTTGATACTTAGTTTTTCTAAAACAGAAAATATTTTTGTATTTGACAATATTAAACCTCAAACTTTGAGAATTTTTAACTACTTTTGTATATAAAATAGCAATGAGTCTAATCATCTTTGTTTCCATAAATAGAAATTCAAACACTCCTGTGTAAACATAAAGAAAAAAATAATAATAATAAATGTTAATAAATAACCTTGTTGTCTTTTTTTTTATAAAAATTTAACCACTAAAACCCTGAATTGTTTTTCTGATTTTCTTTGCATCTTCTAATAACTCTCTATTATTTGGATCAATCTTTAAAGCTTCTTCATAATCTTGAAGACCTATAAATAAATAAATCTATATAAATCCTCTGTAATGACATAATTTATTAAAATCAACATACGCTATTCTATTTTTACTGATACCTTCTGCATACATCTCCATTTTACAAAAAGCTGTTCCTCTTCGGATATGACATTTCAATCTTGTGGAAGAATTTTCTTGAACTGCCGGAGTCAATAATTCTAAAGCCTTTTAAAAAAAATCATTGTTTTATAATTATAATAATAATAATAATTTTGAAGGAAATTACTCTAACTAACTCTTGAAGTATCTTCGATTGCCTTGTGCAAATTCTGAATTTGTAAGTGACAAGCTGCTCTGTTTGAATATAAACTAAAACAAAAAATTTTAAATAATAGTTTCAAAATGATTCAAAAAAAATTAATTAATTACCTAGCTAAATTTGGACACAATTTTATAGCTAAAGTATAAGTGTTTATGGCTGATTTATAATCTCCTTTGGAATAAAAATCACTGGAAATAAAAAACAAGGATTATTTTAATATTTATATCTGAAAACAAATTTTAATAATAAGTTACTTACTCTCCTTTATCTTTGAGCCAAAGAGGATTTCTCTCTTCTGGACGCAAATCAGCAAATTCCAATTCGTTGCATTTTCTAGCTTCTGCTTGTTTCCTCAACCACTGTTCATATAAAAACAATGTTTAACATTATGATTCAATATATTTTAGTAAAAACATAAATTAACCTCTTCTTCCTCTTCCTTTCTTGATTCTCTGGCAGCAGTTGGAAATTCTCGAGGTGTAAAAGTGACATTAATTGTGGCAGAAGAACGTGGTGGAGCCACCGATTCTAAAGATTCTCCTGTGGATGGACGAACTGTCAAGTGGTATTTGTTGAAAGTATTTTTCGAAGACTTTTTTGAAATCCTTTCTTTTGCTTTACTATTGATTTCCTTGTTTCTTTTCATAAACAAATATAGATAAGTTATATAAAATAATTTCTCAATACAGGTGGTCATTGACTTATGATCATAATTGGTTACGATCAAACTGGTTTACGATCAGTTCCTCATAAGTTGGCCTTTATTTTTTATGCCATTCTAATATTGTATCTCTAAATATTGTTTACTTATTTTTATTCATCATTCTTATGTGTTAAAAATTCCTGTCTTATAGGTGAAATGATGAAACTGCAGAATTTGAATGACTTGGGCAGGAAAGCATCTCAGGTTTTACTGTTGTCCCATATGGATTAAAATTTGTTTATAATATTGTCCAGTTGGTGGTACAGTTTTTAAGTACAATGGAAAATAATTTAATACTCCTTGGTTTTAAATTAAAAGTATAGTAATTGAAATTATTAAAAATACTAGTGATAAGGGCAAACATTTCTGGAGAATGAGCTGTAAGGCAAATAAAGGAGGGAAAGACTAACTGGTGGCATGCTATCATCATAACTTCATAAGAACTAGTGTAAAATTTTATACAAAACATAAACACCAATCGTCATCATAAATTATTATATGCACAGCTGGGTATAGCTTGTGGTGTCAGATATGGAAATTGCAGAATCAAGTCATCACCAGACATACTAGTCAGCAGTCACAGTTGTGGTCGTAAAGTTGATCACTCAAAAGACTTATAGGTTGTGAGTCAATGACTACCTGTATTTTATTGTTATATACTAATTAATGTAAAAAGTTACATACCAAGATTATGATGATGATGGAAACAAATGAAATTTTATTAGTGCAAATGTAATGAGGATAATAAATGATTGCAGTATCTTAGCAAAGAGAGATTTGCTGTGGAATAATGGTCAAATTTAAAAGAGCCTTTAGTATCAAATCAATCCTCCCCCCTGCCTGGATACATATTACAATACAATTGGGTACTTCATGCTATCCTGTTCAGATTTGCCCACAGATGTTGCAACTTCTACTCCAGATCCCTCACATTTTTAGATGAGTGAAGCTGGCTCCCATCTGGTTCACTAAATGCTTGATGAGTGACAAATCTGAGACTGGACAGAATCAAAAGAATATTGCAACTTGACAGAGACATTCCTGGGAAATCCTTGCTGTATACAATTGAGCATCATCATGTTGGAAAATGGCTATTTGCATCCTTACTATGAAAACTGTATGTAAACTGATGTATTGAATAATTGATATTTCTGCTGGAAGTGGCTAGAACTTATTTTGTTTATCAAACATTTTTGCTGACTGAGCAGTCATTCTTAGAATTGTACCATTAATGGATTGGAATATGGAATGCAGAATACATACAACTTTAAATTGTATGTATTCTATATTACATATTCCAATCCATTAATAATTTAATCTTGAAGACAGCTGCCCAGTCAGCCAAAAACATTTGATAAATAAAATACTTCTGCTGGAAGAGGCTAGAACCGTTGTCAGTTTTTCTGTTATAGAGAACTGTTAATTTAAGTAATTTATAAAATTATATAAGATATGAATGTTTCTAATTCATCACTTTCCAATGTGTGTTGCATCAAAGAGGCAAATTTTTCTAATGTGGACAAAGAATGATGATATGATTATCTAAGTAACAATTCGAGGATAATTATCATGAAGATACATTATACTTAATCATAGAAAATTTATTATAAAACACTGTCAATGCTAGTAACATTATGTAACTCCAATTCAAAATTAACAACACATGAAAATTCTTTAGTACTATCTGGTTGATGGCATACTAATGTATATGAATAAAATATAAAGCAAAAATACTAGACTTACTTTAAGTTAACTGATTTTTCTTTGCAATCTTCAATTTCTTTAATCATGGTATTTCTTTCATTTTCTTTAATTTTCTCTATGCGTTTTCTATCATTTGCCTCCAGCTATTAAAAAACCTGACTGTATTCTTATTATAATTCTAATTTTCATTATTTTACTTACCTCCATCTGTAATCTAACAGCCAATCTCTCTCTCTCTGATTTCTCAACTTTTTTCTGATTTTTATCACTTTTTGCAGTCTCCTCTATTTCTTGTAGAGCTTCTTTCCTCATCTTTTCACAGTGAGTTCTGTCTTCTAATGAAAAATTAGAAAACAGCACAAAATATTGTAAGATACATTTACATTAAATTTAGTCCAACAAACATGACTATACCAGGAATATCCAGCACATAATATAATTACTAAAAATAATAAAAACAAATATTTTCAATGGTTTTTAAATTGTCATCTTCAGGTTAAAAAAAAAAAAGTCAAAAATCAACATGAAAATTTGAATGTCACTTTAAAACTGCATGGAACAATTATTTCATTGGTTGAAAAAACACTGACATCAGTAATGGCAAAACCAATTATTTTTCTAAGTAATAAGATTTAATTTATAGTTGTTGTTCAAAAATAGACCTCCATGCTTTGAAGAATGTTTTGGCATTCCTGTAATTTATGCTATGACCTGAAAATTAGCTTTGTATATTTAGAGTAGATTCCTGCTATAGTTATGTGCATTAGAATTAATTAAATCCTGTGTTTATATAGTGTCATTAAATGTAGTAAAGTTAAAACAAAGTAATATTTGGAAACATATCTATTGATTTAACATAAAAATCATTTCTATACAAGTGATATCAATTGGATCTTCAAGTAATTTTTCCAAAAAATCTAACATATAAACTTATATTCATAAGATTAAGATGTTACTGTTGCAAGTTTCCATTACCATTGATTGATATCATAAAGAAATTATAGTGTAATTAACTCAAGCTGTTTAATCATCAGACATTACCAGAATTGCTCCAATTTAAAACTGACATGTCCCACATCTTGAATTTGTAACTGATTTGTCCATAATTGAGAATATCTTTTATTTAAATCTCTATTTTGATTTACAAAAATAAACTTATGCTGTTGCAAAATTCAGTTTAATATGTTATTGTGCTTAATTGAGTCAACTTAGCAACTATACCTTCTGATGACAGTGTAATAGGCTACAAGACTTTAGCCAAATTGCCAGAAGAAAGCTGTGATCAATTGTAGAGTCCATTTAAAATGTAAATTGAAATGCATGCTATAAAAGCAAGTCTCATAATCGGTCATGTTGGCTGAATTCTTGAAATAGAAGAATAATATCTATTCTGATAACAGTTGATTAATAAAAAGTGACTAATAATAAGTGGTTGAACTCCTACAGAGAAAGGTACTACTTACAACTGCTGTTATATTATATTATATAATTTTGCTGTAATTAATACATTAATATATTGTGTGGCCCTCATTTAAAGTAACTTTTTAATGACAGTATATAATTAATTATAATAAAAACAATAGGTAATTTTTATGGTAGCATTTTTTTAACTTTTACTATGTTCTGCATTAATTTTAGAAATTAATGATGGACAAAGCTGTTATTATTTTCAAATAACAATAAAAATTACTGTTATTACTGATGTACAATGACTTTGTGCATTCGTTGGCAATGGATTTAGATGATTTGTTCCTCTTAACAAGTCAGTTTAAGGGTTTTTTTGTTTATAAATCTTAATGTTAACAATAACAGAAAAACAAAAATTGATCTCCCCTTCTCACTAACCGTGCAGACTTGATTTAATCCACGATGAGCATGCTGCTTAATTCAAGCCCATCAAGTGTTTAGTGGATAAAACCACTAAACACTGTAGTTTGTGCAGTTTGTTTCATGGAGTTCTCTGAGTTTTCTTCATGTGTATAACATGTAAATAGGAGCCAGTTTTGCCATTAAAAGTCCGTCCAAGGCATCCTCCTTTTATAGATTACCCATGGTTGACCCTCCATCAACCACTGATGATTTACCAAACTATTGAATCTACTACTACTACACAACTACTAAATCTGAACTATAGAGTGATCATAATAATTATAACTATGAACACATCAAAAAATATTTACATTGAACTGAAAATTACAATAGTTATTGAGCAATGGGGCAATATTGTAAATTAATGGCATAACTTATATAATTACAGAGTATGCCAGAAATACCTGATGGGTTTAATAACAGTTCAGGGAAAGCATAAGTAATTATTGCTTTGCACAGATACACAGATTCATCCTCCATTAAAAAAAATAATGTATCACTGTTATTTCTTGAAAATAACATTTTATAAATTGCCACCATTCTGATGAACACAGAAAATTCACATTCTTGTAAATCTGGCCAAAAAAGATGCCATAACTTGCTGCAACATGTTTTCTGGAATCCTGAATGCACTAATTAATTCAATCATGATTTGTACCTCTTATACTAATTTATACGTAAAATTATTATGTACTACAAAGTTTAGTATACAAATATGTCTTGTTTAAGAAGTTCTCTGCGAGAATATTCAATAGAAGAATGAACAAAAATGCAGGACGATAATAACTAAAGAGTAGGTTTAATAAATTTTAGCCTCACCACTTGGTCGGGGACACAGATAGGAACAATCCCTAGTAAGTTTGGTCAGTTCAACAATGGTGGCGTGGCCTACCCATGATGCAGATGGGGAAAAAGTGCACACAAGGCAAAGAGGTACAAAATGAAATAATCCAATGCTGTCAAGTCTGGCAGTAGATATCTCCAAAGTGAGAAATGACTTTACCTGGAAACATTTCTTCCAGAACTAACTCTCTGTATTGTGTGGGGTCTGTGGTGGTGTTGTTTTTAGGTTTCATGTAGGTGATGCCCTGAGTAAGAAATTTTGGCATGTCTTGTGGATTGATGATGATGTGTGTTAGATGTTTAGCTAGTTCCCGGTGCAGTGATGTAAACTTTTTGTACCAGAAATTGTGAATGTTGTCTACACCAAGTGTCTTCCAGTTGTGTGTTCTGTTAACAGCGTAGCGGATGTCGTGTACGTTTATTTCAGCACAGGGCATAGGAGCAGTTGACCCATCTTGCTGGAACATAGGTGATGACAATAATGATGATTGACCTCCTGATCCAGGAATGTTTGTAACTTGGCTATGTAGCTCTAAGCAGTTACTGTAACATCCGGTCTTCATTTTTAGCAAAACATACAGATCAATAATTTAGTAAGAAAACATAGTGCACAAAACATGATGCAGTGTTATGGCATCTTTTCTTGTCAGACTATAAGAATGTGGTCATCAGAATGATGGCTATTTACAAAATTTTATTTTCAAAAAATACGTGATACACATATATATTCATTTTTTTTTTTTTAATGGAGAATGAATCTGTGAAAAGCAATAAATATTTATGCTTTTCCTTGAAGTGTTATTTTACTTTAAAAGCTATCAGATGTTTCTGGCGCACACCGTATTTTCTCGTCAAGATTGACAATCTTAATGTAATAAAATTGTGACCAAGAATAACAATTTTCTGTAGCCTGCAAGCGATTACAAAAAAATTGTCTAATAGGTTGTGGTTTCCTCAGCATTGCTCAGATAAATTACAGTAAAAAGATCGAAGGTTTGACTAATAGTTCTTTCTATAAATTTAGTATACGTGCTGTTTCGATTTTCAGAGAAAACTTTTGCGTTGATGTTGCCTTAATTAATATACATATTACGTAGGTTTTCTAACGAATTTCGGGAGTTAAACAAAGTACAATAATTTTATTTCAATCGCAGAAGTGTAATTTGAAATTAATAATGAATGAAAGATACGGTCTTCCATTTCCGTGTTTTAAAAACTAGATTTGCTGCATAACACATTCGATGGCGGAATGCAACTGACCAGAGTTGTCGCCGCACATGCAAAATTCTCTCTCTTAAAACAATTATGTTGGAAATATTGCCTTGATAAACGAGGCTCTTTAGATAATTCCATAACAAAAAATCATTGGGTTCAGATCTGGTGTTTGTGCTCAGTCGTGACATTAAAAATTATCGGCTAATCACGCACTTGTGCGAAAAATTATAGCCAAAATTCGTTAGAAAAAGTATAATACGTAATAAGGGGACAGTAGCGCCAAATTTTTCACTAGCGGTTGAATTTTAAAGTAAAATTTTTCCCGAAACCGGTATGTAAAATTACTAAGGAGTTACTCGTCAAGATTCAATCCCGAGTTCCCAAGAACGGTAGGCTAACTCCCTTAATCATCTGTCCGACAAACTACATATACAGGTTAGTGGTAAAATTTTTAACTATTCCTGTCCATTATTCCAAATGACGAGATTCTGTTTGTTTATAGGCCTACTTATGTAAAAAAAAGTATAAATACGATTTTAAATCTCAAACGTTATTGTACCGTTTTGTAGTATAATATTTAATTAATACTATTACATTTCAAAACTTTTCCGTGGGTATTTCCCAATCCCAAATTAGCAAATTTGCTAGAGTTACCCCTATTGCATTTGGTCTAGCTACGTCAATTTTCCAACCTTTTCTAATAAAGGCACCCCCAATTTGCTAATCTTTTCTTGCGATATATCCCTACTTCTTTATCAATGTAAATTTGTTGCGGTTTTCGTACCTTTTAGTAATATACTTTTAAGAAGTGTTATGGGTGCTGCTCGGCAGTATTTCGCGGCACCCCCGAAGTGTGGTTGAACCATCCTATTGTACGCCCCTCGATATAACGGTGTACAGAAAACATTATTACCTGAATTTTCATGATACAGATTTTTCCAAAGACCTTTCTCTCGTTTGACGAGAGCAAATGATATGGCATTATCTCCGACGAAAGCGTTGCACTTCTTGATATCGATGGCTTTTTTTAAAAACGCTTCCCAAAAGAAAGGCGGATGACTTATCTTGGAAAAAAAAGAAAAAATATTAACAATTTTATGCATTGAATTATTTATTTTTTTATAAACTTTAGTAACGTCTTTAATTAATTACAGTCCTCTTAGTGTCCACAGGAATAAGAGGACTTTTTTAACATTACGAATTCGAACCCGGATCCACCAGAGTTGCAGGTTGCCATCTGGCAGTCTCATTATTTAAAATTATAAAATAATACTTTATAAATTATTTATATACATTATTGTTATTATCTACAGGCCATTAAATTTTTAACTTGTTTTTATTCAGTTATAATTTAAATTTTAATTGATGTATTGTCTTAATTAAAATTAATAATCCCCTGGTTAATTAGGTTATTAATAACCCAATTTTAATTAAAATTATTTAATTGGGTTATTAATTCGCGGGATATTAATTAATTAATTAATTTTATGTCATTCTAACCTTTAAGTATTGACTAGATGATAAAATTGAAAGATTCTTCTTGTTTACGTTATTGAAAGCAACATTAATGGAGATATTTCCTTCTGTTTCTGACCAAGAAACATCTTTTATAAAAATAGGCATCTTTCCCTTAACTTTAGAAGCGCATTTATGTTTGAATTCGTTACTATGGTAACGTCCACACAGTGTTGCCAGAAGATTTCCAACTGAATAAAAATTCATCTCGAAATCTTCGTAATTTTGTTAAATTTTTCATTTAAATTATTATTATTCTTATGAATTCTATAACCAATCATCGAATTATACTACATTTTTTACTTTGTCTCCTTTTTTTCTCCCTTTGCTCTTTTTGTAAAACTGGCATTCTGCCATTTATTCATTGAATTCCTGATAGAAAAGATTATTTTGTTTTTATATTCACCCCATTTTCAAGTCAATTTTCCATTTCTTTTTAAAATTCTTATTGTTTTGTTTTAAAATATTGTGGGTGTTAACTCTTCCAATTATCTTTTCCATTATTTTTTCATTAATTACATTCAGGTTATTCTTCATTGTNCATTTAAATTATTATTATTCTCTTTATTTACTGTCAAAATTTCTGATAGTAAATAATGTTATAAATATGATAAAAGTTTATGTAATAGATAATTTTGTCGGTCACTACCAGTCAGCCGGCGTTATTTTGTAATACTGTATTCAATCGTAATGAATGCATTATAAAAAACATTGTATTTATTATATAGTCTACATCAAATCATATCGAATTATAATATAAATTTTAGATTTAACAATACAATACGATACATACTTTTCCTGTTAACAATAGTCATGCTGAGAATCCATCTGTTTGTCTTTTAATCTAAGGATTAAAGATAAACAGATGGATGAGAAGTTATATCTGCAATTTTTTAAAATAGCCCAATAAAGATGAGTGTTAAATCAACATAAAACCTTTCTTTGTAAAAATAGTCATATATCCAGTATACTGTATTCCCATTATTTGATTGTGGTCATTCAAATGTCACTGTTTCAATGACAAAGGTCATCATTGTATCAAGTGTAAAATTAAACTGTTAAAAAATGGGAAAAAATGCCATATTAACAGCATGTGATGTCAATAGAAAAAGTTGTTCATGGGAACAAAATAATACAGGAAATGTTTTAGTAAGTAACCTCTTAAGTTACCTGTTAAAACATCTTTCCTGCATTGCATGTTAGATGTGCAAAGCAGCCAGCAGAGCAACTTCTTTTAAAAGCCAAAAACTGGCCTTATTATCCATATTTTAGTAAAAAAATTTTTGCTACTTTGGGTATATTTTGTCTCCATGAACAATTTTTCTATTGACAGCTCAGGATAATTAGACATTTTTTAGTTAGTTAGTTTGTTTAGTTAAGATATGGCAATGCAACACTTGGGCGATCTGCCTAGGGAGGTCTTTTTTAAGGGTAACTGGCCCCTATTCAGGTGTTTCAGAAGTGGAGAAAACCCGGAAAACTCCACGTGGCCAGCCCGTCCTGGCGAGGTGTGAACCCGGGACCAAACTCCCAGTGTTCCGGGAACGGAACTGCTAGGCCATGGACCAGCTTGTTTTAGACATAATTTTTATTATTTTTTTTAAGGGACCAGTTTTAGATTAATTTTACACTTGACATAGCAATTCTCTTTGCCACTGAAACAAAATATTAGATAAATGTATAAATAATAAAGATATGGCTATATTTAGAAATTCCAAATAACCAGAATATATGTATGTATATATCAGAAATTTTAAATCAAAATCTTCATTATCAAATATTTAAACATGATACAGTTTATCCTTGTTAATTCAAAGTTAAAATTTAATAGATTTTACTGTCATTTCCTAGATATTAGCATTATATTAAATACAGTAATTTGAAATTTTAAGATCCTTTTGGATAACTCAAACAAAAATAAATAAATTATTATTATAAAATGTAAAATATAAGTATGAAAAAAACATTGATCAAATTATTTTGAAAAGAAATTTCTTGTAATGTCAGTTATCATTGTCTGAGAACCATTATTATTATTATTATTTAGCAAATACTCTTCCTGTTTTAATAAACTTGGTAATAGAGAGTAACCCAAAAGTAAGTTAACTAAGACATATACTGTTAATTAAAAAAATCAACACACCTTAAAGACTAGTTTATTACTATTAAACTTGGCATTTGCAATGGGTATGTAAAGATAAAGAAACAATTTTTTTGCAAAACGACTATTAATTAGAATGCAGTAGCAATATAATGGTCACATATTAGTATGTAGTAAAACCATCTCTGTGCCAACACAGAATACAGTAGTGCCATGACTTATGAGTTAAGAGTTCTGTCACAGAACAAATTAAACTCAAATTACTCATATGTCAAATCAATTTTTGCCATTGAAATGAAATGCCATTAATCCATTCTTGACCTCCAAAACATTGCATTTTTTTGTTACACGTTTTTAAATAAGAAAAATGTACGTATTAAAAACAATAGATTGTACTACAATAAACTGGTTTTGCAGATGATGCAGCATATTATGGCAGTTTTCCATCTTTTTCTTAATCTATGATTTGCTATAGTGTTTGCTGTGCCAACTATCTGAAGCTGGTTCTCAACTCAAAGCATAAAATCTGACGAGACACAGCTTGATCTCAAAAAACTCGTAAGTCAAGGTACCACTGTATATGGCAAGGCATGGAGTCAAACAACAGTCTAATGTTGTCCTGCAATTGTTGGGCTAGTTTGTTCACATTTCATGATAGCTGCAACTGCTTTTCTAGCATTTCTTACTCACACTTGATTAGCAAAAGGTCTGGGGACTTTGTTTCCACATGGTTCATATCCTTTCATGGCCAACTCTACTCTGTTCAGAGATTCTCACCATCTGAGTCAGGCATTATTATGCTGATGACCCTGGAAGATGTGACATCATAGGCAGTACAATTGGCTGAAGACTGTTGTCAACATAGTGACCTATCAGAGTGCTTTGTAGCAATACTAGAGAAGATCTGCTGTTGTAGGAGATGGATACCAAGACTGTAATTGCAACTGAATTGAAGCAATGACCATGCCTCCTCTATACATGGATATGGTGATCATCTGTGTCCAGAGAAGCAGTGAACACTACATGACTCTAATAGAATCATGGACAGTATCCTACTCCATACTGCTTATGTTGGTGGTCAGTGAAAGATGTTTAGTGACAGTAGGAATTAAGTTCTGGCTCTCTCAAGTATTGCTGAATGGTCTCCTTTGATGGTACAAGCTGTGTAGAAGAAGGTATGTTCCTTTGGATAAAGAATGGGGATGTGACATAGTGCAATTAGAAGAGCAGCCATTACAATAACAATCTATTTTAGCTAACCAAATATTTTACTCAGCTCCTTAAATAATAAATCATCCAACACCTGATGCTGAAAAACATTTATTTAAATGGTTGAATATTTTAGTCTGAAAACATTAATGTTTCTACATTAATGTTTTCAAACTAATATGATAGGCCATCTTCAGATGCAAGTATTCTCGAACATATTTAACTTAATATTTAAATGTCAGAACGTTCAAATACTTTTATGTTAAAATTAAAATACTGGATAAAATGACAAATAAATAATAAAATAAAAGAAATATACTAAACAAACTAATACAATNATTGCAGTCTATTTTACAGTGATCATTGAAATTATAAATATATAAAATAATGAAGTTAAAATCAAAACATTCTGTACTTCAGAATGCATATCGAGTTCTGATATCTTCAAGTTTTTTCGAAACCTGTAATAATAAAATTATTATTATTAATTAATTGATATATTCATTATTAAGGTTCAAATTTAATTAATTCAATACTAACTTCACTGGGATTCCTGTCCAAATCTTCAGCAATGCTTTTTTGTTTTGCTGGTTCTAATGAATTAAACTGTTCACATAAATCTCCATTATATTATTTACATCGTTATTGTATTAGTTTGTTTAGTATATTTCTTTTATTTTATTTGTCATTTATCCAGTATTTTGATCTTAACATAAAAGTATTCGAACATTTAAATATTAAGTTAAATACATTCAAGAATACTTGCATCTGAAGATGGCCTATCATATGAGGTCTGTTCAAAAAATACTCTGACTGTTTGAATTGCACAGTTCCAGTTGGTTCCAGGGGAATCAGCTGGTGTTGCTAGGTTTATACAGATCGTCTGGTGATAAAGCTGTTTCCCAATTACAGGTATCTTTATTTATTGATTAGATATGTGGTTTTTAGTGAAGTGCAATTTTTTCATTTGTTGGATTTCAGAATGAATGACCTGATGGAACAATGACTTGCTGTGAAATTTTGTGTTAAACTTGGAAAATCTGCGACTGAAACATTTGCTATGCTCAACCAGTGGGTGGGTGAAACGTCCCCAGACCCAAAAAAGCTCGCCAAGTTCGACAATGTCAAGGTGATGCAGACAGTTTCCTTTGATGCTAAGGTTGTTGTTCACCACAAGTACAGTACCTCCCCAAGGCTCCACAGTGAACCAGACTTACTATGTTGAAGTTATGAAACATCTGACAGACACTATCTGTCGCAAAAAGCCAGAAATGTGGAGTGGCGACTGGTTTCTCCAGCACGACAATGCTCCTGCCATTCAGCCTTCAGAACTCTTGAGTTTTTGGCCAAGCACTTGATCACTGTTCTTCCCCACCCCCTACTCGTCTGACCTTGCTCCTTGTGACTTTTTATTGTTCCCCAAACTCAAAAGACCCTTGAAAGGAAGAAGATTTGAGACGATTCCTGAGATTAAGGCAAATGCGACAAAGGCACTGAAAGACATTACAAAAGAAGCATACCAGGACTGTTTCAACAAGTGGAAACACCGTTGGGATAAGTGTGTGCATTGGGAAGGAGAGTACTTTGAAGGGGACCCAGACATGTAACTTTTATATAATGTACATTTTGTTTTATGATGTCAGTCCATGATTTTTTTGAATAGATCTTGTATTAGGTCAAAAACGTTAATGTTTCTTTAAATAAACATTTTTCTCAGCATTGTGTGTTGGATGATTTGTTATCTATTTTAGCATTTGTCACTTTGGAACATCCAGATCATTTGTGATGAATATGTGGGCAGCAGTGGGTTCAGGAGGGCAAGTATCATCTTACTGCCATATCGCTTCTACCAAGAGGGAAGCTGACATATCTGCACGACCACCTGGCTTTTCTTAAACTTGTAATGCAACCTCTCTAACTCATTTAGTTGCATTTATTGTCACAGAACATGTAGTGTTCACTGTTGAACCATCTTCACAGACTACTTAACATTAACAAACAGGAAACCATGTCAAATCTGTCCATGGGTGCAAACAGTACTGCTTATATGAACCCCAGAATGTATTCTGTTGCACTCTGGAAACATTCAGTGCACTCATTAGCAAAGATATTTTCATCATTTGCCTATCTAGCCAAATGGCAGTTTTGTGGCTTTTGCTCTATATTTTTTGGAATGCCTTGATTTTTTGCAACAGTGTATTTTTGAGATTATTTTAACAATAGTTATATGTTGTTGGTTTTAGCTTTCCAGTCATTTATAATGAAGAAAATGAATCATGTAAGTTGTAATAAGAACATGAATTTAAGTAGACAGATTTCTAAACATTTAGATGATAGATTTTTATTTCATTAGAAATTCTGATAATCAAAATATTGGATAATTTGATTTTTTTTCTGGGTTCTTAGAAATTTCAAAGGTAGTGAAATCTTATTATGTTAACTGTCTTTTAATGAAATATATTGAATATGTTTATTTATACAAATGATAAACTATTATTAAATATATAGAAAATGGTTTGACAATATACTCAAATTTTTTCCCTATGGTATTTAAATTATCTTGTGATGATAATTTTAATTTTATGTGAAATCAAACACAATAATAGAATATAATAATGAATAATGGTTTAATATCATGATAAAAATTGCATTCTATTTTACAGTGATCATTGAAATTATAAATATATAAAATAATGAAGTTAAAATCAAAACATTCTGTACTTCAGAATGCATATCGAGTTCTGATATCTTCAAGTTTTTTCGAAACCTGTAATAATAAAATTATTATTATTAATTAATTGATATATTCATTATTAAGGTTCAAATTTAATTAATTCAATACTAACTTCACTGGGATTCCTGTCCAAATCTTCAGCAATGCTTTTTTGTTTTGCTGGTTCTAATGAATTAAACTGTTCACATAAATCTCCATCAATTACATTCTTTAGAAAAGAAGTAAAAATTAATTGCAATATAAAAATTTCCATGAAAAAAATATTATTTTTTAAAGGAAAAAAAATAATAATAGCTACCTTAACGGGAAAATAGTATGATCGGAAAGACAAATGATCTCGACCACAGAGAGGTGGGTTTTCTGATCTCATATGCATTTCCAAATGTTGAAAAAAGTCATGATCCTAAAATAAAATTTTTAATTTTAATGAAAATTTGTTTTATATATATAATGTTTAAAATATAACACAATATATTTGAACATACTTCATGAGATGTAAATGGAACTAAAACACCAACAGTGCCTGATAGAGTCGTATAAACTAAAGATTCACTTCCTCCTGGAATGAGGGTAGCTTTTTGCAATGACAGAACAATTTCACCAACATGAAAATTTGCAATTACTTCTGCCTAAAAAATAAATTTTATTTTTATGTAAATAATAAAATTCAAATTTTTTAAAAAAGTGTTATAGTATACTGTTAAATTATGTAAAGAAAAAAATGCAGATGTATATAGAATGACTATCAACAACTGTCAAAATATTTTGCCAATATTATTTTTAACATTTATTTAAATATGAATTGATTGTACACACTATATTTTTGGAAAGTGAATTCTTTCTCATATTAGAACTGTTGAAGTCATGGAAATATATTCCTGAATATGCAAATACATGTACTGGGTGTCCCATAAGTTTGCTAATATTCAAATATAAATAATAATAATAAAGATTTAGAGGAAAAATATGTTTCCAGATAGGGTTAAACATAGTCTATTAATAAAAGATTATACAAAATAAAAACAGACTGTTAAATATAAATCAAATTGTAGTTTGGAATCTGCTGGATGCCATTTATAAGTAGGCTCTGAAAACATGGCTTGCCTTAAGTGTAATAAACAAATATATCCATAGCAAATAGATAAATAAAATATTTATTCAATGTCTTATTTTGGATGCCAACTACCTATTTATTTTCTAATTCAGAGCTTGTTTTTCAAAGAAAATAATTGAAACAGTGTCATTACAACTCATGAAATTGGATTTCTTAATATTTTATTGAAACAATTTTTCACACCAAACTGGCTGTAAAACACATTAGTATTTTGTGCATACTCAACACTTTGAATCTTATACAGTAATACCTTGACTTACGCGATTTTCAAATATTGTTGATTCATTTTTTGTTTGAGCGCCACGCAACTCTTGATTACTCACTCCCCCCACACTATTGTTTAGCTTATATATTTGGACGTGTCGTGCAGAATTGACACATAGCTCCAATTTATTTTGTGTTATTTATTTCTGTGTTTGTTATATCTATGGAGATTTGAGAGGCTCTATGTGGTGATTTCTTGTAACCGTGAACGAATCAAAAGACAAGATAAGATTAACGAGAGCATTTATTAGCTTACATACATCCGATTTGGATTGCGAAATTATACCCCGACTTATGCGGTTATCGCTCAGTCCCACCTAACGCGTAAGTCCGTAGTATTACTGTACATATAGCATTTATATAATAAAATTTATCATCAAAGCTATATTTTAAAGAATCAAAAGCAATTTGTCTACAGGCAGGCATTCCATTATTATAATCTCTAATTGTGTTATCTTGTAGCTGGCCTATTTGAAGAATTTTCTATTTCATATGCCAAATTATGAGAGCTTGCATAGTACATTTTAGTATAAATAAGATTTCATCATTAAAAGAAGCACATTTTTTAGTTAGTATTGCATATAACAATGACATGGTAGCAGTCACATATTAAAACTATATAATAATGTACAACAATATTTTAATCTTTACTAATGTGTTACATATCTTTAAAGGTGGTGTTTATTTAGAAATTTTTTATATTAATCATTCAGCAAATTAATTTTTAATACTTAATAATTTTAATTTCCTTTGAAAACATTTTTAAAGGTATAAAAAAGGGGAGAAAGGAACTCGTTGACAAGAGTTTACTCTATACCTTTAAAGGACTATCATTTTGGATCTGATTTGGTTTATGTAGGAGCTACTATGCAGCAAAAATATTCTGTTAATAGAGACATGGACAGTACGATTTTAGCATCGTTCGCCAAACAACAAGAAATTAATGTATTGTGGGATCAAGCTTCTATTATCAGAGCTACGACCAACAGACATACAAAGCGCAGATGAGAACAGAATGCACCCTTATCATCTGCATGGAAATCTTTTTACAGTAAAATACATGGCTTCAAAAAGAATAACATCTGATGTGTATATATTCCTTAACTGCAGGAATTTTATAAATAAATTAAATTACAAGTTATTTTTTGAAGGATAAAGAAAATACAATATTTGACCTTTTGTGAAGAGCCACCAAGCCAACCTCTGTCCCATAAAGCTTTAACACCCGTGGGATCTTCATCTACATCATCGCTTATAACAGTTGGAAGACGAATCTGTGAATTTTTATAATCAGAATTAAACTTTTACATAAAAGAATTATAATCAAATTAATTTAGAAAAAATACTTACAACAGATATATTTCCATATTTATCAGCACCAGCAACAGTATCATAATCCAACAGACAAGCTGAAGTAACCCATCTGGGATTTGTATCATCAGCAAAAACAAGAAGTTGATTCTCTTGACGCTTATACCGTAAATAAAAGAAACTATCTTGTACATCTCCAACTATTACACGGTGACCGACAGCATGAATGGTTACTATTAAATTAGGAATATGCTAAAAAAATTAAATATTTTATTCATTTTTTTATTTTTAACTTTGAACAAAAATTGAAAATAAAAAAAACTTATAATATATTACCTTATTTTCACATTTTCTAAGTAATTTTTTCTTTCCTAAATCATATATTCTTAACAAGCGGCCAACACCAATTAAAATTCTCCCCTGAAATGGGCATATTGCAGTTGGCACTTCATCAACAGGAGTTGCATGAACTAATTCTAGATGTCCTTCTTCCTTTATTCTATATGTATGAACAGAACCACCATTGCTTTGACGAGGATTTAAATGTAGTTCTTTTGCCACTCCAACGAGCACAAATATTTCATCACAATGATTTGCAAACTTTGCTAAGGTAATGCTAATCAAAAATTTATTTAAATAATTTTTGTCATAAAATTTTCATTTTGTTTTGTATTAGAAAAATATAAATATAATGATCTTATTTTACCTAACAGCAGCTTCATTTTGTTCTAGAGCAATTTTCTGAATAGTTTTTCCTTCAATGGGATCTAAGATACGAATAACTGAGGCCCACATTCCAGGTCCAGCTTTAGGTGCACCAAAAGTAGCTTCAGGTAGATTTTCACTTAGAAAAGCAGCAGCCATTTCAGCTGCTAATTCTTGTTCATCTTCACCAGCAGCTTCAACCATTTCCTTAATTATAAATGCAGTTAAACATTTACTTTTAATTATGAAAACATATTACAACACAAGGAAATAAGAGAAGAAAATGAAAAAATTTTCAAGGACAAAATTAGTTCTTTTAAATAAAATATTGTTGTAATATGAGAATTCAATTGTGCTATTATTAGAACAAATAAAAACTCTAGATCTGAAAAAATTTTAAAAGAAAGTTAGGAAAAATCCAATAATACATAAGCAAATTTTATATGTCTACTAGAAATAAGAGATTTTAAAAATCAATAATTCTTATTCTTTATTCCAATATTTACTAATAATATTGATTTGCATGGAAGAAACATTCCATACACGAATACAGAGATAAAGACAATGGAAAATAAAACATTTTATTCTTACTTGAAAGCTTATCTTATATAAATGTGCAAAAATGTCAATCGTCTGAAGATCTCCACATTTTTGCACATTATTAATTTTAAACTTTAACTTCATTAATTAATTACAAAATAAAATAGTTGTTTTTTCCTCTTACTGGTGAAATATTTTATAAATATTTCTTTTAAACTTTTATTTAGAAAGAATAAGAATTACTATTCATCAATGTAATTAAAAGCATATGCATAAGAAATAGAAACAAAACTGAATAAACTAATAAAGAAAAAAAAATCTGCAAATTTTAACTTAATGCAAACTTACGAGTGGATAATAATTAAGTGAAAAATAACATCTGGAGACAAAATTATCTACAAAACTTATAAACATTCAAAATTGAAAAATAGAAAACTCTGAACATCTTTTCAAAGCTGTTTTAACAGACTGAATGAAAAATTTCCAATGGAATATGGTAAAACAAAACTATACACCATAGGGGGGGTGTGTCAATTTTGTCTTGGCTGTTGGTGACTTTTTCTTTGACTTTACCTTTTTAATAATATACTAGATTTACTACCTTTGATACACTGGTCAAGTGAAGCCGACTGATTTTAAGTAGTACAATATTCTTGTGGCAGTCTTTTTGTTCTGAATTATTCTAAAGTATGTTTCCAAGAACTCCTTCTAGTGATATGTCTCAAGGTTAGAATGGCAGGAAAGGAGTAAAACACCACCATTCTCCAAATTATCCAGGAGCTAAATGTTTGAAGCTTAAACATTATTTTTAAAAACAAGAAGAGGGTTTAACTTCCTTTTGGCAGTACCTGGAGTCAACCTTAACTGCAGTTGTAGTGAAATTGATGACTATAGAAGATAGGTTTGCTAGTTTGGAATAGGTTTATCAGACTACTTCGTTTTCAGTGAAATCATTGGAGAGTGAATGTTCAAATATTTGAATATGATTTGATACACTGAAACAACAACAATGACAACTTAATGATATTGATGAGTTACATGCTTTCATCTACGATAGATTCATTAATGCCTCGAGGAAAAATAATTTGATGTTTAATCATAGTGTTCCACACAAGTTAGAAATTATTGATTATATGGTTAATTTTCTGTCCAAGGAATTAGAGATGTTAACTGTATCTTGTTTAGAAAAGTCATCCATCTCCAGTATGTGGGGAAAAAGTCAAGAGTTTTAATAAGTAAAGAATACAATAAAGTATTCAATTGTCATCTTGGAAAACTTGAAATTCTTTAATTCAGAAATTCATATTAAAATTTCAACAAGTTGACAGATAGATGGGCTACATTTAGTTTGGCACCGGATTTGTCTGCCAATTCATGTTTACAACCATATGAAATTGGTTTCTTACTTAAAAGATAGACAAGTCTAGTTACACGATGATGATTTATTTGTAGATGATAAGCATTTTCTATCTTGGAGTCTCAGCTTGTTGAACTTCCTCCTCCTTTTTTATTTTAAACTTCTCTCATGTGTCAGACTATCTGAGGGGTCTCTACAGCACAACATCCCTCCAGGACTTGAATCTGGGTTGGGCTTTCAATCAGCTTCCTTATCTTTCTGGAATTGTAATGGATTTAGTTCTAAAAGCTCGGTGATTACGAGTTACATGTATAACTGTCCAGACCTGTAATGTATGGATTTAGTGGCAACCTGATTGGTTTCATCTGAGGTGGTTATTCTTAGTAGGTTATTGCTAGCAAATTGAAACTTTCATATAATATTGGTGGATAAACTTACGGACCCAGGAAGGCCTAGTGGTGGTATTCTTTTCTTTAATGAATCTAAAGCTTATTTTGAGCTATTGGATTTTACCCAGATATACTTGTGGTTAGTCTAACTCATTCAAACATTTTTGCTTCTCAATCCACCTTAATACTGATTATGCTGGAACTAAAAAACAGCAAAACATTCATCTTGATTCGTTCCGATATCTTGGAAACCTGGTCACCAATGTTTGACGAAGTTGTCATTATGGGTGATTTTAATGTACATGTTGGTCACAAAGTTGATACTTTTTGAATACAACTAATCACGAAATATTTACAATTCAAGGCGATCAAAGAACCTAAAAATCAATACTAATGGCATACTGTTTTTACAGTGGTTAATTGAACATAACCTTATTCTTCTCAATGGGCAAACCAGAAGAGATTATCCTGCAGAATTGACTTTTCTTTCAAGTATTGGTTGTTTAATTATTGACTTCATGATTATTTCTCAAAGCATACATCATTTAATAGAGACTTTAAAAAGTAGAATGTCTGCCATTATCAGATCATTTCTCTGTAGTTCTGAATGTCTTTTGGATGGAAAAATCAGTTTCTTTGAGACTTGCTATGTTTGGAATAAGTCTAAGGTAGGTGCACCTGCTGATGCTGTTAAGTCATGTTTTCAGAATAAGAAATTTGCTAATGAATTAGATGATTTTTATCATGTAGTAATTGTTGAATTATGTTCCTTGGCGAGAAACTTGGCATTTTAAGAGGGGGAGTTAGGGTTAATAATGCCCGTTGTTCTCTGTGGTTTGACGAATCTTGTCTCATACTTAAGAAAAAGTGGAATTGAAAATATAAATCTCTCTGTATTTTTTGAAGATAGGGTAACCATGCCAAACTCGTCTCTTTTTAAAATCTAAATAGAGAATTATAGCTCATTACCCAAAATTTCCATGTTTTAACTTTGATAAATCTTACCAGGAATTTGGTAAACATTAAAAACTCCAAGACCTTTTGACTACATATCAGCTGGTTTCATGTGACAAAATTTATGACCAATCATGTCATTTCCTTGGCTGTCTGGTATAATTTTTTTAATTAGCCTTTTGTTGTTTGTTTGCTATGTAAACAACATGATACAACTTTTGATGATTTAGACATCCAACTACTTCAGTTTGCAAGTAATACAGTATTGTCGTCAACAACACCAGTCAACTTTCACAGAAAACTGGATCTACTATCACAATATTCATCTTTGGGTTTAATTTCTATAAGCCCAGGATTATGATTTTCAGACAGGGAAGATGGCTAACAAAAATTTATAAGTTTTTCATAAATAATAGATATTAGCATTTTAAACAAAGTGGTTTACCTGGGTATGCATTTATCAGTATCAGGTTCTTTTGTCAATTATGTTTCCTTTGTGAAGGGTAAAGCTCTACCTAAGGTAAAAGTAGTGATTGATAGCTTATGTATGATGAGAAATAGTCACCTGTCTTTAAAAAATTAGCTGCCTCTCTATTCATGTTGAGTTGGTTGTGTGGTTTACCTTTATGGAGACCTTTTTGCTCAATTACATCAAGATTGATTCAACTGAGTTTTTTTGTCACCTTTTTGGCCTTGAGAGATCGATACTAACAACAGATCTGAATTAGGTTTGTACTTTCCTTATAATTGTTTTATTAAACTTGTTCTTAAATTTTTATCAAATATTGTCTCAGACTCATCCTCTCTTGTGTTCACAGCATATTCTGTTTTAAAAGGACTGTCAATGAATAGATCGCTGAAAAATAGTTGGTATACACAATTGGATAGTCTACTGAACCGAATCAGCTTTTTCTTAGCTTTAATTGACTCATCACCAAAGACCATAAATTACTATTGTAACATAATTATATTAGAATTCAATGATTTTTTTTTGTCAGTGAGGAGAACAAAAAGATAACCAATGCTAAGTTCTACCTCTAGTATACAGAAATATTGCACAGATGTCAGGTTTTTTCTTATCAACAACAATTGCCTTTTGCAGTAAAGTAAATGATTATCCAGATATGTTTAAATAAATTTCATTAACCTTAAATTTTTTCCCAGTTAAATTTTAATTATTTGGATAGATATCCTTCTTGTACACAAGGAAATGCTACTTTGAATCATTATATATACAAGTGTAAAAAGTTTGTTCTTTTTTGTCAAACTAAAGGTTATAGTGATGTTTGTATTTCTACTGTGGGACAAGAATACACAGACTGTTTTCTAACACAACTTCTGTTGAAACAATTTGGAAAAAATATAATTTAATTGTAAATGCCATTAACTATATTAACCCTTATTCCTAGAGGAGTATATAAAATAAAACTATACACCATATACAATATTATATAAATTATTATGTATGGAGAAATGAACTTTCACAATCGGCTCAATCATAAATTAATAATTTTAATTGTACTATTCTAAATGTATTGTATTTTATCATAATAATAGGATTTACATCAAAATAAACTCTTATTTTTATTAAATTTTACCTCAGCCATTTGTTGCTTTCTCTGAACTTTAGTCTTTTCAGTGTAGGCATTGTGATCAGTTTCAATAATAATTAAATAACCAGTTTCTGGTTGAATCACAAATCTTCGAGGAGTATATTCCAAGGGGGTTGAAACTTGATTAAAGACAGCTCCCAATTTTTCCAAAGCCAAAATTCTATATAAAAGTTATATTTTTAAAACAACATTAAATATTTTTTAAAAGTCTATAATTTAAAATAATTATGAGATATAATAATATAAATCTGAAATACTAATAAAAGATTACTTGAAAAAGTTGCTTTATTGTTCTGTATTTTCAAATTATAGTGCAAATCTATTACAATTTGAAACTGAACTGATGTACACAGTGTGGCTATAAAGTTCTAAGAATGCTTCTAAAATATACAAAAAGTTTTCATAATTTATTCTTCAAGACATATTCCTCCCAGCTCCACACAACACTTTGCATGGTCCTACAGCCTGTTCAGGGATCCTGGAAGTCTGCTCTTCAATTCCAATTCGGGAAAGAGGAAGTAGTCAGCTGGGGTGAAATCAAAATAATATCGAGTGGTGCAACATTGACATTTCTGGAGGCTAGAAAATGACACACAACTGCTATGTTGTAAGATTATTATGTGCATTACTGTGCAGCAGTTTCATTCTCCATGTTTAACTGCTCTGCAAGCATCTGAATGGTACATTGGTCAGAAGCCAACAACTGTCAAACTCATTTAATGTTTTCCCTGTTTCTACTTGATGCTGAATGACTGCTCCTTGGGTCATCTTTGATTTCCTCTGTCCCACTAAGAAATTGCACATGCCAAAGAAAAATGTTGGAAGGAGTCAAAGAAGCCACCCCAAATAATTTCTGGATCATATCAAATTATTCTGCTAGTATTCTGCTCAAATAAACACAGAATTTGATTGTATACCATTGTTCTTTTGACATCATCCTAACATGTCACACAAAACACATCCATGGAGAGCTGCACTAAACCAATACTGATAAAAGCTAGTTTAGGTGTTAAGAAAGGCCAGTTAGATAAAGTTCAATTGATAATTCATAATGGGGTTGCTTTGTTGATGCTACAGAAAATCAGTCCTAAAACTTTATAGCCACATTCTTTAAAAAATACTGTATTTGAATCCTAGAAGTATCTTAAAAAAGAAGCAATTATAAATATTAAATATTTTAAATATGTAGAAAATTAATCTAAATTTAAAGTAATATATTAGCCGTAATATATTTATATAATATAAAAAATATATTTAAAGTAATATATTAGCCATAATTAACAGAGTGATATTACTGTAATTACCTTAAAAATCAATTGTCCAAAACAGGATTAGAAACTCAGTTATCCAAAATGGTTTGCAAATAAATAAATAAAAACAATGTGTAGTGTTATACATACCAAGAGTATAATACACAGAGACTCAATTCTCCACATAACTGGAAATCACTATGTCATCTGTTGATTGTAGCACCGTGAAACTAGGCCATAAACATAAAATTATGTTAGAATTTCAGTAAATTCAAATACAGTAATTGCATTACAGTATTTACAGTTCATGAAACTTAAAATTCATTTTGCTTGATGTACAAAAAATAAGAACAAATGAGTTTCTGAATTATCTGAGATTATATATCTGAAAAACCTTAGTCCCATTAAGTTTGGATAATTGAGTTTCCATTGTATTTCCTAAATTAAGAAGTTTCTTTTTATTTTTACCTCAGTGTGTTAGAGGAAATAGCAACAATCCCTTCAGGACATTGTTCTGATGAAAATCCAGATGCATACTCTAATGTCTCATAAGATAATGGAGTTAAGTGAAATCTGTTTTGATAATAGTAGCTCAGCCATGATCTACTAGACATTGCTAATACTGAATCACTTCCCTGCATCCGGACTTTAAACAGCTTTACCGGTCTTGATCCTAGATAACGGGTTCTAGTATCAGATAAATCACCTGTTATTTGATCCAATACAGTTCTTAATAATACTCCATTCTATAAAAGACAAACAAATCAGCTTATATATTAGAAAAAGTCATCATCAAAACTTAAATTAAAATTATTTCATATTAATCAGATTTTCAATTTAATCAACAATGCTCATATGGCACGGACAAATGTCATCATTTTCTAATTCTTAACACAAATATTAAATATGTAATAAAAACGTCCACAATATTTTAATTTAAAAATTCTCATACTTGTAATCCAATATTGAGATATAATATTCCTTGACCACTTGTATCTCTGGTGCCACCTTCAGAACCGCCCATTTCAACAATAGCCAATGATTCAGGAGTTGCAGGTAATGCCTGCATACTAAGTGGAGAAAGACAATCCTGTTAGGAAAAAATTAATAAATGAAACACATTATTATTATTATTATTATTATTAATAAATGAAACAAATTATATCTTTTTTAAACTATCTTAATATAAAAACTGAAACATTTTTATAATTAATTGATTACAATGCAATTAAAATACCAATATATTGTTGGTATTTTTATTTGTGTATTTGTGTTTGTGTCTGCATATGCACATGCATAGATTCACAAAGGTTGTTCAAAAATAATGTGTGGAATTTAAAACAACACAAATACATTAATTAAGCATCACCAGATAAATAGTCTTTTTCAAAAACTTTCCTTTGCAAATACAGAAGTTTCACTTTCTAGAAGGGCTTACTGGAACTCCTGTAAGACCCTACCCTAAGAATGTCTGATATTGATTTGAATCTTGTTTCTCCCATATTTATTTTATTTTTGGGAGAAGCCAGAGATCACACAGTTCAAAGGTCTAGGCTAAAAGCAAGTTAAAACAACAAAGTAATACTTTTCTCACACAAAAATCCCCTAAGACACTTGCCAAATCAGTTCAATGTACAGTAATACCTCAACTTACGCGAACCCGGAGTTATGCGATTTTCAAATCTCGTCGATTCATCTTGTTTGAGCGCCACGCAACACTTGATTACTCACTAACCCCACACTATTGTTCAGCTTACATGTTCGGACGTGCCGCGCAGAATCGACACATAGCTACAATTTATTTTGTGTTATTTATTTCTGTGTTTGTTATATCTACGGAGACTTGAAAGACTCTATGTGGTGATTTCTTGCAACCGCGAACGAATCAAAAGATGAGATAAGATTAACGAGAACGTTTATTAGCTTACATACATCCGACTTGGATTTTACACAAATTGCGAAATTATACCCCGACTTACGCGGTTATCGCTCGGTCCCACCTATTGCGTAAGTTCGGGATATTACTGTATTGTATATGACAACTGCTAAAGCTGTTAAACTTAGCTTTACATGATATATAACAGTTTTAATTATATACAATTAGTCTTGTTATTATATAAAATGTTACTATATAATATTTTTATAAAATTTAACAATAATTAATAATTATAATAAGTAAAAAAATTCATTTACATTTCACTGAACAACATTTTAAAACAATATTAGATAAATTTATAATCTGATATTTAATACTAACTTAATCCTAATCTACAGATTAATTAACTAATCAAAAGCCCTGTAGATTTATTAATCAGAAAAAAGTCAATAAAAAATATCAAGAAACCATAATCAATTTCTGATACTAAAATAGTCTGATACACACTCATTAAAGCAATCAAATTATGAGATCTTGGGCTGCAATTTGAAAAAATTGTAGACCTATAAATTCCCACTGTCATCCAGTTGTCCTTCCTTAATCTTGAGAACAGAGTTAGATATATAAAAGTCAAGGTTAGATATGGGAAACTTAAGGGCAGGAGGCCCGATTAACTAAATAGGAACTTTGATGAAAAAATCAGAAGTTACTTTATTTCAATTCAAAGCTTTTCTTTTGAAAGGAGTAAGATAAATGACAGGCAAGACACTACAGTACTAATTTGAGGTGGAGAGCATATATTTTAAATTAAATAAATTAAAAATATGATAAAAAATTGCAGCTGGCATTGCGACCATGTCACAATAAATAATTGCTTGTTTTTTTAATGTTCCATTTTTATAATAAAAAATGGAACATTCAAAACAATTATTTCAAAAAATTTGCTCGAGTCAAAATCTTATTAGATAACACAGATTAAAAATATGATTTATAAAAAAATTATCATCATCTCAACAGGATTAGTCTCTCTCTTCAAAATTAAGCTATCTTTGGATTTCAGCTCCATTCAAAGATTTTTAGATTAGAAATGATAAAATTATTTTCCTCCAGCACCTTGGAAGCATTAATTAAATAATAAAGATTATTCAATATATATAATGAAAAAGTAAAATTTTAATAAGAGAAGTTACTAGAAATATTTACTAATCATTCTTAAGTTAGAAAAAGAAACACTTGATTCTAATATTAATTAAATAACTCAACACTGATTTAATAATAAACAATCAGAATACAAAGTACAATTTGTATCTTAGCATATATACCATCCAAGAATAAAAAAAATAACATGAAATAACGCATTTTACTTATGTATGAATTAAAACAACATAGTTTATGTTGTTTTAATTCATACATAAGTAAAATGAATTATTTCATGTTGTTAAAAAAAAAAATGATTAAAAAATAATTTCTTTCTAATTTTAAAGAATAATTTTAATTAAAAGAATGTTTCATTGAAAAAGGCAGTTCAAATATTAATAAAATGTTTTATATGTAACTTAAAAGAACAAAATTAAAATTTAATATAATATCAGGAACTTATATAAGCTGAAATACTGAGTTTGAAATAACTTACTGAAGGATCTAAAGATATGATTCTGACAGTATTATCTGCAAGGCCAACAGCTAGAAAACGAGATCTCTGTTCTCCAATGGGAACACTAGCAAGTGCCATACATATTACATCAATTGACATTTCCTTCCTGTCGGTATATTCATTTAGTTGACCAGACTATAATTAAATAACAAAACATTAACACACACAATACATTTTTAAAACTGAATACATAAAAATCATATTTACAGGATCCATTTCAAAATAAACTAACTCTCCACCAGTTAAAGCAATAACTACTTGTCTTTGATTAACAGCACATTTTACAATGGTTTTCTTTCCAGGAGTTTTCCATTCGTTTACTCTTTTGTCTGCTCTTATATGACGAATTCCATCTGGGTATATCTGAAAAAATAAAATAAAATAATAACAACAACAGAACAATAGAGCTGAAAAATTAATAGTACTTTTCTCTAATACATAACTGAATCTTCCTGTTGGAACATAATAATATAATTGGTAAATTATTTATTAACAAAATAAAGATTTATTGTTTAATTTTCTGGCATTTTAAGCTTATATATGGAGATCAAACTGAAAGTTATAAATAAAAGTTTAAAATCTAAAATCCCCTATAAGCTAGATGCATAACTGAGACTATCATTAATAAAAATTTTGTAACATATTATTAAACATATTGTAATTGTTAGTGATGGGACAATACCAAAATTTCTGCTGAATACTCCCAATTCAGATTCTTTTAAATACAGTACTTTCTAAGTTTATTTTAGTTTAGAAAATTAACAATTTACATTACGAGCATGGTACACTCATTCATTAATAAACATCCAGCTGAAGAATGGAAAACGATTGGAAAATCCAAAATTAATCTTTCAAATAAAACGTGAAAATTCTCCATTTATAAGTTGACATGCATGCTTTTATTGTATACAAAATAAATTTGTAATCTTATTTTAGATAAAGTTAATATTGCAACACTAACCCCAAACAAATTACAACTAATTAATGCACTTTTACCCGAATAACTATCCCATTGCGTCATGTTGGGTCGCCATCTTTGGATACTGCTTCACTGGCCAATGTGAAGACAGCAGGGAGAAGATACATGAGTACATGAGAAGATGGTTTTTTTTTTTTTTTTCTTTCTTTCACACTTCTCACAATGGGCATGTTTTGTAAAGGATTTAACTTCATCATATTTAATACTAAATAAAGTTGGCAAATGAGCTGAACAAATATTGTCACGAGTTAACCAATTTTTGAATTCATTCACTTGAGCCATATATGGACAAACTCATCTTGAAAATCAATTTTTTTAAACTCAAAACGACATTAAACAGCACAAACAAGTATTTTTATTCAGAATCATGCAAATTTCATTTGAAAATTTAACGTATTACCAGCACATTTATGAATCATCATAAAATGACTTTTTCATTATAATCATGAAAGTTTTTATCATTATAAGTAAATATAAGGTAATAAATATTAAAAACAATTTTATATAATATTGTTTCAATTAAATTATAATTTTGTTTACATGTTAAACTGTTTTGTCAATCGCTAGCCTGATAGTTCAATCAATGTTAAATCACTTATAATTAAAATTTTTTAAAAGCAGGAAAATTTATGAAACTATTAAAAAATTAAAATAAATTTAAATTTGATTATCTTTTATGCAAAACAACACTAAAACAATTTCTATAGTCATGTCACAAAAGAAAAAAGAGAGTTGCAATTAATTAAAAAATTGGAATTAAGGATTCAAAAAATGCAGGCAAAATTAAATGAATAAAAATTATTGAAAATAATTAACACTCTGGCCTTTACACCAAAACCAAAATCAAAATAATTGAAAATCAAATTAATTTTAAATTTATATTGTTTATGTGAGGTGGTAATGCCTCATGTAAACTTTGCTTTTAACATTTAGCTTTTAATATATGGGGTGTAACAAAAATGTGTAAAAAATTTTAAAGGTTGTAGAGGGTTAATAAAGTTATATTTATTACATTAACCTATATTAATATAAACCATATAATATGTGCAACATTTTCTTAAAATACTTTGAAATAATTCACAATAAATAAACAATTCTTAACAAAAAAAAGGGAAAACTTTTGAAAATCAAATAACCCAAAGGGAATATAGCTTTATGCTTAATGTCTGGTCAATTTACTAAATTAATCGATATTTATCAGGTTGTGCAGCCATTTTAATTATTATTCATAATGGAACTACGAATAATGACCTATTAATTACTTGGCCCATAACATATATATATATACATATAACTAAAAATAATTGTATTTTGATAATTATTTTTGTTAATAAAATTTTTTATAGGTTAAATAAATAAAAAGGGGAACTTTGCTAATAATTACTTAAATATTAATTCAACAAACAGATTATTTACATTTTATATTTATATTTTCACATATGCTTAAAATTTATGCTTAAATAAATTACCTGAACTAAAGCATCATCACCAATTTGAGCACAAGAGAGTGTAGGTGTGGTACCAAGAAATCCTGAATCTGTAACTTCTTCAACAGTTTCTCCAATAGATAATACCAGAGTTGCATTAACGAATGATACAATGATATATGCATCATATTCATCTTAATATATAAAAAAATAAAATTATAAAATTATTATAACTGCACATATATATATTATTCTACACAAATATATACATTATTCTACATACCATCAGATTTCTTTTTTACAGTCCAAACAGCATTAGGATTACCAGGTAACTCAGAAACAGCCATTTCTGATACCTAAATGCAACAAAAATCACATATTTCAACATTAATAATTAGTTATATTCTAAAACAAATATGTCAAAATTTAAAGCTACTTTAATATTTTAAAACTGTTTAATGAAATATTCAACTAAACTTTTGTTGTAAGATTTAAGGCCAGTTCATATGTTGTGAGAATGGAAAAGAGAACAGAAAACAACACTAAATAGGTTTAGTGCACAACACTTCATACATTACTTGTGACATAATTCCATTCTCTAGTTAGAGAGAGAAGTTAACAGAAGTTCTACTTTTCTCTGTTAACAGAAGTTCTACTAATCATCATCATACTCCGAGTAAATAATAGTGCAAAGTAGATGGAAATATTTTATAATTTTTTTCTAAAATTAAAGTTGAAATTTTAAGAGAATCATTTTATCAGACATATAAAATATTTGTAAATATTTTATATGTCTGATAAAATGATTCTCTTAAATATACAAATCTACAAATATAAAATATTTGTAAATATTTTATATTTAAGATATAAATGAGGAGCTTATTTCTAAGGAAACATAAGCACCAAATTTGTGATATTTGAACTAATGCCATATTACTCATTGCAAACTCTATTGTTTATGTAAAAAGTGTGTCAAATAGGCCCAAGTCAAATTAGAAAAATAACCTCTAATTTACATTTTGTTTACAAATGGGCATATATCCATTCTACTGTAGTTCCAGGTGGACATACTAATGGAAGTGTATGATCATATTACATAATTGCAAATGTCTGCTTGAAAAATAATGTATTACATGGTAAGAATGTTATGATGTTGTAAGATTTTCTTTTTAAATTATTTAATAATTAAACAGTTATTTAAAATAATTATTTTAAATCTATGTGACTAAAATTACCATTTTAAATATGGCATTATTGACTAATACAATACTGGCTACTAGTAGTTTGGAAGACAAAACAACGATACTGTCCAAAAAAAGTAAAAGTAAAAAAAAGAAAAGAAATCCTGTCAAATGGAAAAAATGAAAGAAAAATTCAGGTGACTGTAAAAGGTTCCCATCCTGCCCCACAGATTTCTTGTAACTATGCAAAAGATATACTGGTAAGTCTACTTGGTTTTGTGAAGTTGATATATTATTGAATGATGACATAATCCACTTTCATAATAATTTGTACAACAATTCATATAAACAAAAGCAAAATGCAATAATTCTTTCCTTTATTTCAATTCAACCAGAAAAAAAAAAGCTAGATAAGCCAATGATGCTAATGCAACTGAACATATTGTGACTAATTCATATATGATAACTATGTTTTAACACATTTGTATCATTTTACTATAAGTAATTTTTTAATAATAATGGTTAAAAAATATCCCAGTAACACATTTATCCTGATTATTTTAAGTTCCTAAATTTGCATGACTACACTGTAAAAATCTACTTCACTGCATTTCACAGTACTGACATAAACTCATTATCATATTCCACTTTAAAGAATCTCAATTGACACAGCAGAATACATAGCAGAAAAAACACTTATAAAGTTAGTTTAGATTCTAAAATATTATTAAAGCAAATTAAAGTAAGTAAGTTTTAAAAATTTTGAGATCTGAGATGAACAGATCATAAAAGTGAAGTCTAAAAGCTGATTTAGGACCAAAATGATGTATTTCCAAACTTTCATCCTATAGTTTCACATGTTCTATGTAATGTGGATTTTCTAAATTTGTTGTGGATATACCAAAAACTGGCATTGTAACTCTACTGATATTAGCTGAAAAGAATATTGCCTGTTTTTTAAAGTTTGAATTAACTGCACTTACATTCATAACTTGTTCAAATATTCTGAGATCAGTTACAGAAAATGATTAAAGGCTCAATTACTCTGATTAGATGACTAAAAAGATATTCTTCTATATATAGTTAAGAATTTATTACTAATAATTATATAGAGATTTAAAATAATTACTTCTAATCCATGTCTCAAAACACGCAATGAAGATCTTGGTCCTCTTCCACATACAGTATACAACTGTGGTGTGTCTTCATTAGCCAAATCAGCAATATGGCAAGTCATGATTGGTGACAAACTTTCAAGTTCATCTACCAAAACAAGATTCTTAAGTGGACGAGGAGCAAAGAAGAATGTATCACCTTCTTCCAGTGGCATAGCACTACTAAATTCTGGCTCATCATCATCATCACCAAGATGAGCAATTTGATATAAATAGCTGAAAAATGTATTCAATTTTATTTTTAAAATACAGATATTAATATAAATAGTAAATGAAATACATACTGATTTCCAAATTCAGAGGCAACAAATAAAAATCCAGTTTTCAAAACACACATAGCTGAAGCCACAGGTACTGTGTCAAAATATTTCAGTTTAATTTCTGTAACCTAAAAAAAAGTTTAATTATTTTAGAAATCATAAAATAGCTTATAATCAATATCTTATTTAAATTTATAACTTATTTTTATAAATAATGAATCATAAAATTAATTTTATAATAGTAGTTTTTGATTTTAAAAAAAATGCTACTAAATATTGATAGTAAGTAGTAGTTTTTCTTTCTTCATTAATCATTATAATAATAAGAATTAATAACAATACAATCTAAAAAAAACTAAGTATTTTGAATCAATTTCATGAAATGACTAGCTTGTTACCCATGACTTTGCCCGTGCAGATTTTGCAAGCAAACACCATTTATAATCAGTATTTCAACAACCATAGTAATTGTTATATAACACCTACTGTTAAGAATAATCAGAATTGCTGAGAATCAAACGAACTGTTTTCAATTTGATCAATTTTCTGGAATGTTTACAATTGTTCTATAATTGAACCAATATGCAAAAACAAATTTGAATTTAAAACGGTTTGAACATTTTTAAAATCAAAATAGATAAAAATATTTATAACAATGTCTGAAATGTTATCAATTTAATACACCTAAGTATTCAATGAAGACTAAACATAATTGAAAACAAAAAATTGCATCTAAAATAGTACAGTAGAAGCTGTCAGGTTAAGCCTTAATCCTTTCCCTCTCCCTCGTGGGGGAAAATTTCGTAAAATCCCTTCTTAGTGTGTGTTTTCACGATGTACCCTGTGTACCAAATTTCACCTCTTTAGGTTCTAGCAGTCTGCTCTGGGAGACGATGAATCAATCAGTCAATCAGTCAGGACAAGTAATTTTATACATTTAGATAAACAAACAAGTAAAAAAAAAGCTACTCTTAATGATTATTACACCACACTCATAATTAAATTTTTTTTCTGAAAGATTTTTTGTTTTCATATTTTTTTTTATTATTCAATAATCAATAATTAAATTTTTATTTTT
The DNA here is from genome assembly GCF_000671375.1 of Centruroides sculpturatus. Taxonomy (NCBI): domain Eukaryota; kingdom Metazoa; phylum Arthropoda; class Arachnida; order Scorpiones; family Buthidae; genus Centruroides; species Centruroides sculpturatus. Next base: position 370,284 of record NW_019384420.1, on the reverse strand, counting down.
CTCTCCATTTTTATTGAATTCTGCTAAAATTCTCTATTTCAAAATTTCTATTATATGGATTTATCTATCTATTTATTCTCAATAAAAAAAACAAATCAATTGAATTATATTGTTATTGAAATTCAAATTAAGTTAATTCTGTAGTGGCTAACCAAAGCAATCGAAGCATTAGGTTTTTGATCACTAAGATAAAAAAATCCACAGGATTTTTGAAGGAATTTGTCCATTATATCAAGCCCATCTCTCACAAACTCACAGTAGTCATATATCATGTAAAATACTTTTTTAGATCATAAATAAAAAGTATAAATAATATACAACATATTTTAAAAAATGAAACATTATATATTTACACACATAAAAACACAAATATTTATATGTATATATGTAACTGTGCTTAAAATGATACTACAAATATAACAAAAACAACATGAATTGAAAATAGTGACTGTCATTTTAATTTATAGATAAAAATTTCTCAAATATTAAATAAATAAATTATATGAAATTAAGAATCTAAGCTAAATACATTACCATATCTTCATCTGCCTCCAAAGTAACTTTAAAAATATCACCTTGCTCAGTTTGTGCAAGAAAGAAAAACATTGCCTAAAATAATAAATTTTTAAACTTAAAAAATGCAAAAAAAAATGATAATTAAATATTTTATATTTTTCAGAATATCTTTTTAAAACTTTTGTATTTATCACAATCAACAACATGCTACTTCACTAGATAATCATCAAACAATTGTATTCATCAAAATGGCTTAAAAATGTAAATAGCTAACTTTTCATATTCACCACGACATAAGTCAAGACGCAAGTGAACTGAGTTTTAAGTTGCCATGAAATACAAATTGTTTATCATCCATCAGAGAAGCCATTATTAATTGTGCTTCGATTTTACACTACTGAAATTTTTCAGTGAACTGTGGTTAATCTTTCATTAACTAATCAACCAGCCTGTTGCAAAAGTAATAAATCACATTTCTCAATGTATTGCACAACTGAAGCCAGATTTAATTAATATATATGCTGCAAACTGAACAGGAACAACAATATGTCAGAACAGTTTTCTCTTATTGGATATGGCATTTGTTTTTTGTTAACTTTTCAATAAGTTCTAATAATAATTCTTTATCATTAGTAGTATAACTTTTTAATTTTCCATAATAAAAATGTTCAAAATCACTTTGCTAGAATAGTTAACAATTATTAAACAAAGAGCACATACATTTTTATTTACACATGGCAAAACTTTGCCATCTGTTTTCATCAAACACACCAATCCTGATAACATTTTTTGACTTAAGACAAGAATTAGTCAAGCTTGCATCAAATAATTTGGTAAATATAAAAGTATGAGTCACAGCTCAGATTGACTGAACCTAAGATCATATGAGTTTTGTTTTGAGAGTCAGTTGAATATGGCGACAGAGTATTGTCAATAAGATTTCTTTTATTTGTAAATTAGTCAATAACAAACTTTCTTATAGTCATCTAATAATAGAAAAACAAAGTATAATGTAAACTGATTACAGTAGAGCGTCGATTATCTGAAAGTCAATTATCCAAAAGAATTCCAGTCTGCAAATTTAAATTTTCGCCAGTGCTGTGGCGCTGCAATTTTTAGCTGTTTTGGGCTACTCAAATATTTTACATTTTTGATACTAAATTAACTTCTGAAGTATAATTTTTTATTGTTTTTATATTTTTCAATATATTTATTTTGTTTGTACAAAATAAAAAAGTAATTTTTAATGATACAATAGTCTTCGTTAGGCTTAACATCGACGAAAATTCAACGTGAAGCGATATGCAATGGAGAAAAATTTAAACATGGGATAGGTTAATATATTTTTTCGTACATAATCAGTTATCCAAAATATCGATTTTCCGAGCAACCCCAGTCCCCAATTGATTCAGATAATCGACGCTCTACTGTTCGATGCTCTATTCATAATCTATTAACTAATTTTCTATATTTTAATCCTATCCAAATCATATCTAAATCATGATTCAGAACAAAAATGAGAATTTATGAATAATGTATTCATTAATTAAAGTATGAAAAATTATTTAATAGATTTAAGCTTTAATTATTCTTGTTCTTAATCAGGTATGATTCAGAAACAGTTCTGAACAAAAAAAATGCTTTTCTATTCAGAACTGCTCTTCCATTATTGCTTACCAATAATAGAAAAGTAGTAATAACTGTTTATTATTTTCTTACCTTGGTTTTATGAGTTGCACTGCAAACAAATATCATACCTCTCTCTGGATCATCAAGGTCATTCTAAAATTAAAATAATCATCTTAATTCAAACTAAATTAAAAGTATTTTAATATACAAGCATATGTCAATCTAATATATAATAATATGAAATAATTCATAAATTTCATTAAACAGAATTTAAACTTAAATTGAAATAAATTTCAAAAATGTAGTTAAAATTATAAAATAAAAAAAAAACATTAAAATATTTTTCAAATGTTACAGAATTTGAATTTAAAAAATTGGAGACAAAAGTAAAATCAAGATAGCAAGCATATTAAAATGTTTTTCCTGATTTAATTTAATTATATGTAGAATATGTAAATAATACGTAGATAAATTTCAGCTTATATTTAAGGAAATAAGAAATCAAATCTGTAATTTTTACTTACATGAATATTAATTGTTATACTAACATTTATTAAAATATGACATCAAGACTCATAAAAATTTACATAGTTTTATTATTTTGCAAACAGACATTATAAATATTAATAACTATTTTACAAAAACTTTATGAAAAATTCTATTAAAAATAAAAAAGTTACTACTCACTCTTCTTCTTGGAATAGGACATCGAATATCTAACTGATCACCAAAGTTTTTGTAAGTTATATAATTTTCTGAACAAATTAAAACTCCACTAGGACCATCACTGCCACCTGGAACTATAGTTTAAAAACAAATATATTAATTAAAAAGTAAAGTATTTTTTATTGTGGAAAACTATAAACATTTATCCAAAATATATTAAAATGTTCTTATAAAATATAGTTTTAAAACCTTTGATTGATAGAGATGAAATTTTACATCTTATAATTTAAAAAAGCATTTTTTCTAACATACAAAATAAATAGTATATGAAAAAAAATTTTTTCTTCTGTCTTATCTATTAAAAATTTTATTTCAAACAAATTTTACGAATAATCATATTATTATATCTGTTTATTCATATTATATCATTTGTTTCTAAATCTCCTATGACATAATTACATGATACTACTACATACTACCTTTATTCAAAACTACTTGTTGATTTATAAATTAAATAAATATAAAATTTGGTCTACAAGAATATACAGTGGAATCTCTATATTCATAATATTCTATATTCATCACATTTTGATGACTTTTCCCACCCATATTGGTCAGTATTTTCTGTATTCATTGTCATCCCCAACAACGACAGTGGCACTACAATTGCACGCCCATGCCGATCAGCTAGCCATGTTGCCAATTTAGCTATTTTTGCTAGATTTAGTGGATTTATGAACAAATCTAGCCATGCAAATGACCTAAATTATAATGGCCTAGCGATTTTTATAATGCTATGAAGCTACAAAAAAATCAAACAATTTTAATGGAAACAATACAATTTGAATATTTTTATTAAAATGTCTAGCTAAATATTTGAATTTTAAGTTGGCAACACTATCAACTAGCTGTGGTTAATCAGTTTGCTTTGTGCGGTCATGGTGTGTGTTCTTGATTTCACGTTGATTATTTTCAAAAACTCAAGTTCCAATGGCTCCAACAAAACACAATAAAGAAAAACAGCAAAAAGGGAAAGCAGTTAGAACAATACAGATAAAAAAAATTATTTCTAAGTTGGAAAATGGACAAAATTTTGTTTAAATAAGTTAAAAATAAGTTGGAAAATGGACAAAACTAAGTTGGAAAATAGAGAGGTTGCGGCCAAAGTTTATATCTCTAAAACATGAATGTCAAATATTGAGCGCCGCCATCTTGTAAACCTAGAAGTTTGACAATGGCATTTGGAACATCATTAGAATAATGCTCGATGTTCCAAATGCCATTATCAAACTTCTAGGCTTACAAGATGGCACTCAACGTTCAAACTTTAGAGATGAAAACTTCAGCTGCAATGTCTCTAGTGTTTCCAACTTAGCCAAAGAATTTAATATGCTGAGATCATAATTGGAATTACCTAATGTTTTAATTGATGGTATGTCTTCTAAACAATAATAACCTTACTCTTCTTCCCCTTCTACCACTATACTGTATTTATTTAGCGCAATAAAGATAAAGTTTTACAAACAACAAAATTTTTATTCTTGTATCTTTTTTTTTTAGAATGGGAACAGATTAACTGAATATCAGTTATTTATTATGAGAAAAATTGTTTCTATATTTGTCATTTTCCATATTCGTTAGATCCTTCGGAACAGATTAATGATGAATATAGAGGTTCCACTGTAATTCTAGAATTTATTAATGAGCCCTATTTACAAGCATTCTTTTCTGTTTTTAGTTTTTTTTCTTTAAAATTTTATTTCTGAATTGCATTTTTTCTAATTTATGAATAAAAATTGAATTATTGTAAAGTAGGGTGTCAAAATTGTAAATATATTATGAAAATAATCAATTTCTTTTGTCATGATCTTATTTTAGACTTTATAGGTGAATTTTAGAAAAATGTTAACTTTTATTAAAAATTTAAATTAGTCTTTCTAACTAATAAACAATTCCAATTCAAATAACAAAGTTTTATTTTCACACAAAACAAAATAATAATAATAATTACATAAATATTCATTAAAATTGACTATTGTAAATACTGTTTTTTTTTATGTTTGCTTAAATACTACAACAAATAAATATGATAATAATGATAAAATAATTGTGATGAAAAAAATTCATTAAATTTTGACTATTAATTAATAACACAATTTTAAAGAAATAAATTATTATAACTAAAATTTTTAAGTAATAAAATTTAAACAAATTTAAAAATATATAATAAATTTTCTACCTGATATAAGAAAATTTCCATGTTCTTCTAAAGGTTCACTATATTTCCTGACTACATGATTTAACCCCAAATCAAGTTCATAAAAAGTTAATGTCTGTTGAGTTGTTTGAGCTGCTTCTCCAGTAGGATCGCTATCAGCATCCTAATATTTATTAAAAAAATAATTAATGTGAAAAGTCAACATTTTTATATTGCAAAAATTAATTAATGTTACCTCATAATCCATTTCTAAGCATGCAAACATTGGGTTTTCAAAACCCACATCAACACCCACCATATGATATACTAATGTATTGGATTTGTGGGCTTCCAATGGAGAAGATATGGTTAAATGTGCAGCTGCATCACGATTCAAAATATATACTAATTTTTGTTTTTCAACAGCTCCTATATTTGAATAAAATAATAATAAATAAATAAAAAACAAAACATTATATTTTAATTATTAATTTACAGACAATTTTTAATTTTTTAAAAATATCTTTTAGATTTTATAATGCTTAAATGAGTGTTGACATATGTAAACATAAACATTGATTTTGATACATGATATATATGCACTTAAGAAGCATACTCATTTGTAAAAAGTAAAAATTTTATTTAAAGAATAAAAAGTTCCCTGAACAAATATTCATTTATTTGATAACTGTATGTATCTCATAACCAATAATTTAATATTTAATCATTACCATTATAGCAAAGAATAATAATAAAACAGAATAAGTCAAGAAGATTTCTACATAAACGGGACATTTATACAATTTAGTCAATTATATCTCTGAAATAATTAATTTTATCTGAAAATATCTGTTTACTTTGAAAATTCTGCACCAACTCAGTTAAATTATTTTTAAAATTACTTTCTTTCTAAAATATATTATTACATTAATTATTGCATTAATGTTTTAGAATATATTGGTTTTCAAACAATTTTTAAGAATCAATTAAGTTCAAAAACCGAGGTTTGACTGTAATATTCTCCTTTGCTACTGCATAATGTTTGTACTATATCTACAGCATCCAAGTTTTAGGTGGCTAAAAGTTGAATATGTTTCATTTTAATGACATAGTTACCAATCATGACAGCTCTACCCTTTGGATCAATAGCTAAATATTGTCCTGGAACAATTCTCCGACAACCACTTTTACCAAAAGTTTCCTGATGAACCTAGAATAATCAAAGCAAATAAATTAAAAACTGAAGATTATACAAAATTTGAATGCATAATAATATTTACTTATATTAAGAGTAATTTCTTGACCCAATACAGCTTGATCTAAATAATTATTCTAGCAGTAGATTATGCAAAGATTCAATCAACACTTATTGCAATGAGACATAGTAAGCAGTAAATTACAATAATATCCTAACACATTACATTACATTAAAGGAGTAGAGGTTGTCTGTATATGCACAGACTTTACCTCTAAGAAATTAGAAGTGTTGAAATTGAAATTAGAAGAGGAAGTGATAGTAAGTAGGGAGGGAAAGGAAATAGGGAAAGATTGAAGGGAAGTGTCGGATCATTGAGTGTCTGCATCAGAATTGTTGAACAAGTAAAATACATAAAAAATATCCTAACACACAAATCTAAAAACATTTTACTTATTTCTAGATTGTTTAGTTTAAATTGATAATCTGTTCAGTTTTTAAACTGATATGCTTTTTCAGTGTTATTAATTACTAGAATGTACAATCAAACTAAGCCTTATTTAGACAAAAAACAATTTGAATTCTTTGTTAGAGAGTTAATGGACATCTAAACACATTACAACCCATTCATACATAGAGTTGAATTGGCCTGTTGGCATTTTTGTATTTAGTGTCTCCTGACACAAACAAGATTCCCCATCATTTTCTGATCTTTGATTAATCAAGTCAAAACACTCAGCTTATATAAGAAACAGAAAGAGAAAAGAGGAGGAGAAACATGACAAGATGTATAAGCTAAGACCCCTCTTAAATTATTGGTCAAATAGCATCTATGTGCTGTATGATACTGTAGAATAGTTTTGTAAATACAGTCGACCCCCCTATAACGTGCGTTCCTATAACGGAAATTCCTATAACGTAGCGAAAAAATTGCAGCAACATTCGTTTAAAGGAACTCCTAAAACGTCATCGCTGACTCATTTCGCGACAAGATTGATAGAATCTGGACCAATAGTGGATGAGCAGCCGAACTACTTTCCTCCGACCCTGCGCCACGCTACGGAGCGGCTAAATTGAGTTTGCTATCGTCTGTTTAGTATTATATATAAATTATATATAAATTAGGTACTGTACATATAATTATATATTAATTATATATAAATTAGGTACTGTATATATAATTATATATTAACTTAATTTATTGTAACTTTATTATAATTATATATATGCTTTCTGCCGCCTGGCAACACGCTACGGAGATTTTAGGCTAGTAAGTTGAGTTTATTATCGTCTGTACAGTATGTAAATTAGGTACCGTAAGTCTAATACAGCACTAATTTTATACATTTCTTGTGAAAGAAACACTTCTTATTCAACGGCCATAAAAATTATTTATATTAATGATGTCTCCAAAGGTCAAGTTATTTTTATGCGAAAAATTCGTTATTAGAAATCGCGGCCGCCGTTTAATGTGCTGTTCCGCGATGAAAACCAGCTTTAAGCAACGGCATAGTCGAACGGTACACACTCGGTAAGTAATCCTATAATTTTTTGTTTATAGCATAGTTTATACGGATTATTCCCAAAAAATTATACATGTTTTGGAAATGTTGAGTGGAATTAGTTTAGAATCGGTTAATTTTATAGAAGAAAACCTTTCAAACAGCCTTAGTCCGTAAACTTCCCACCTATCGGGCTGCGATTGGCTCATGTATTTAATCACTCCTACAACGTAAAATTCGATTAACGTGGAACGTATCTAAGTGTTATAGGGGGGTCTACTGTATATATAACATTAACAACCCAATTTATTTGCATCACTAAACAATCTGCTGGTTAGCCTTGAGCAATTTCAAGGCAAGTAAATAAATTAAATACAAATCAATTTCACTAGAGGTAGGATGTTATGTTGCTATCTCATGATAAATTTAATAATTAGAAATTAATTAATTGTAATTTAGAAAATTCTAGAATAAAAGAATCAGCCCAGAATTTAATTTGGAATATTATTCCAGAACATATCTAAGCTCTCAATTTCATTATAGATACCACTACAATTGGTGAAAAACATCTTTTACCAACTGTAGTGATGGCTATGATGAAATCAATAGCCCCATCTTGTAACCCCTTGGAGTCTAACATTTTGGTTCAATGACTTTATAGGATGCATATTTTTATAGATATTTCAGTGGATTGATTAAAATGGACCACCCTGTATAGTTTTTGCTGTTTTTGTTTCCTTTATGTTTAAATTTTTATTTTGTGTATCAATTCAAAATAAAATTTGTTATAATAAAACTTTTTTATTTTAATTTAAAGCCTGTGCTTAATTCATTGTACAAATATATTATAATACAAATAAAATGTTTTGATATATAAAATAATTAAAAAGTAGTTTTCATAATCATATTTTTTACAAATAGGTCCCAGGAATTCCCAGAAATAGAAAAAATTGTCTCAGAAACAGAAAAATAACCAAGACTCAGAAACCCTAGTATACACTGATTTTCAAAATTATCAATTATAAACAAAAAATAAGTAAAGTTTTGTTCTTTATTATGCTTTATCCACATTTACAACACAACCTATTTATCTCTGATATTCAGACAAATACAAAAATTTGCACTAAACCTCAACAACTTTTTCCTTTATTATTACTTAAAGCAATTTTTGATCTAACAAAAATAATTTGTATAATAAACAATAAATATCTGAAGTACAGTTTAATAAATAATTCTAGACATAATGAAAAATTTCCAGGTACAAGCAAATTATTAATTTGTAAATATGTAAAGTTATGTACACTTATTTGAAAATGCTATAAATATTGTACTTCATTAAGATTTTAATTTTTAACAAAAATATGAATCTTAACCGTTAAAGTTTATTTAACATTTTAAAACATCCACATCATTTTTTAAATTTTCTATTTGAAATAATTCGTTAAAAATAATTTTGAAATGCAATAGTTATAAAATAAATTTTAAAGAAAACTATAAAAAATGATTTTTCATTAGATAGAACAAAATAAAATAAAACTGTTACCTTTTCAAAAATATTTTTTTGTGGAATGTATTCAAGTATCACAATTCGACCAGAATCTGATCCAATCACGAGGTAATCTGAGGATGAAATAATCATAAATATTAATTTTCATAAAATATCAAAATTAATTTAATTATCATCATTATTAAAAATACACCAAATTATATCAAGTTCTTAATTAATACATAAATGAAATAATTTGAATTTAAGTGAGTGCTTACATTTAGAAAAACAAACTTCAAATATCATTCCAGTTTGTTTTTTTAAATTAATTAATTACTTAAATAATTAAAGTATCAATTGATCAATAGATGATAACATATTTTAATATTAAATTATTCCAATTATTAATTATTTTATTATAAAAATCAGGGCTGTGGAGTCGGAGTCATGGAGTTTTGGTCTTTTGGCCGGAGTCAGAGTCGTCAAAAAATCTGCCGACTCCGACTCCCTTTTTACTTACCAACTTGTTATTTATATGAAACAGAGTCAGAGTTGGAGTCAATAGATTTTTATGCGACTCCGCAGCCCTGATAAAAATAGTAATTCAGTAGAGTTTTGATAAATTATTAATAATTTACTTCCTTTAAGTGGTTGGTGTTTTCAAAAATTAATATAATTATTAATGAAAATTAATGATTATAGATTAAATTTTTGCAACATTGATGATAATTTATTCATTATACAGTAAAAACTACAAAAGGCAAAAACCTCCTTAAAATGAAAACTTATGAAAGGCAGAAATTTGCATTTATGCCAATATTAATGTCAAATTTTTTCCTACAAAATAACATTCCTAAGGCAAAACCTGTAAAATGTGAACAGAATGCTATATACATTATACAGCTGCTTTAATACATGTTAGTTAGAACCTGTAAGACAGAAATCTAAGTAAGTATTGAATTGAAAAGTTTAACAAAAATATTAGGTATAAAATCAACAAATCAACTCTACTGATATTTGTTTTGCTTGTGTCATAATGGATTTTATGGAACAGTTTAGTTAGATATCATAACTGACATTAGCAAGTTTGTAAATTATTTTAAAAAAAAATAATAATAATAAATATGATTAAGGTATAACAACACCTCAGCACAAACTCAGTTAATATGATTAACAAGAACCTAATTTAGAATGAGCAAATATTTATTGTGGCATTGTCACAGTGCCAGGCTGCAATTTTTAATCATATTTTTGATTTAAAATATACAAGGTGCGTTCCATAAGTAATGCGACTAATTTTTTCATGACATGACGATATGCCATAGCTAGTTCTAACTTGCTGTGCTAGGTGGTGTGAGGTGTTAGCTTCAAAACTCGCCCAGTCTTGTTTGCCTCCAAGCTGCCGGCATGTGAGGACGTTTGTTCCCGTGAACCCCGTTTTGAGTTAATGTAACACAGAATGATGTATCATTTTGTGGAGCAACATCACGCTATCAAATTTTACGTTAAACTTGGGAAGTCCGCCACCTAAACTTTTACATTAATTCAGCAGGCCTTTGGGAGTGATTGCTTCTCCAAATCACAAGTTTTTCAATGGCACAAGTTGTTCAAGGATGGCCGAGAGGAGGTCACAGACAAACCTTGCAGTGGATGTCCATCAACCTCCCGAATTGTCTTCTTTGACATCAGAGGCATTAACCACCATGAATTCGTATCTGTCAGGACCACTGTAAATGCAGCTTTCTAATTGAAAGTGTTCAAAAGACTGAAATCCTAGTCACGCGCTGCCGAAGGACATCAAGGACACACGGAAATTTCATCACGACAACGCACCAAGCCACAGCACCTTCACTGTCAACGATTTCCTAGCCAGGACCCACACACCATTGGTTCCACAGCCACCTTACAGTCCTGATCTGGCTCCTGCCAACTTTTTTTTTGTTTCCCCGCATGAAAGGGAAACATTGGGACACGATTTAAAACATCAAGGCTTATGTTACATCAGCTCTAAAGGACATTCCAGAGAAGGCCTTCCAGGCCTGGAAACACCGCCTTCACAACTGTATCGATGCAGGAGGGTGCTATTTCGAAGATTTTTGATTAATTGTAAAAATATGTTCAATAAATGATTTTTTATGAATTTGGTCGCATTACTTATGGAACGCACCTTGTATGCTCTCCACCTCAAATTAGTAGTGTCTTGCCTCTGTACATTTATCATACCTTTCCTGTTAGCAATAGACTCATGCCAGTCATCTAACTCCTTTCAGGAAAATTTTTGAATTGAAATAACCTGATTTCCAGTTTGCATCAGAAGTTTGTATATAGATAATCAAGCCTCCTGCCCCAAAACTTCCTATATCTGATCTCAGCTTTCATCTATCTAACTTCATTCTTGAGATTACGGAAGAGCAGGCAGACAGATGACAGTGGAAATTTATAGGTCTACAATTTTTTCAAATTGTACCCAACAACAAAGTAAAATTTGTTAAAAACTAGTAAACTTTAACAAGTAATATAAAATACATGCATTAAATCTTACAACAGATTTAGTATGACAAATAATAATCTTTTAGCTGTGAGCTACAATTCTGGACCAACTGAGAGCTGAGCTTACCATCAAAATCCTGAGCTGTAGCTCAGCTCAGCTCATTTGGTATAACTCTACTTAAGAGTACTGAATGGAATCTAAAAATGTATACTTTTAGTGAAACAACACACAGAAGTTTCATTTAAAACAAATATATATTTTTTTTCATTTGGCATAAAGAAGGTACAGAAAATAAAACATGCATTCATCTATATAATTATAGATGAATGTATGTTTTATTTTCTGTACCTTTTTCTTATTTATTTTGAGGTCAATTCAATGATTGTAGCAACCTACTATAGCTAGACTAAAAATTGATAAAAAGTACATACACATTTTGAACCAATAATTACTTTCCTGTACTACTGCCTAAAACAGAAAGCCTGCCTAATTTGGAAAGTTCCCATGTAATTTTAGCTTTCACAAGTTTTACTGTATATAAAAAAATAAACTGACAATTAAAATGCTAATTATGATAATTGAAAACTATGTTACAATAATGAAAAAAGAAAAATATACAAACATGTTTCATTTTTGTAATAATTTAGAGATATAAATACATCTTATTTTAAAATTATTCACCTTTAGAACCACCTGTCAATCTAAATGCCATCATCGATCTTATTACTCCAAATATTTCAACTGTAAGTAATGTATGTACTTTTCCTGTATTTGCATCTGGTCTTAAAAGTTCCAGAATTTTTCCTCTAGAAACAGCAATTTCTTGTTGTTTTGTACCAGAAAAATTACCATGAACAGCATGTGTTATGCCAGTAGCTCTCTGAAGCGTTAAATTATAGAGAAACATTTCTGTATTCCTAAATTCCAATTACGTCCAATACTGTAAAAAGAAATAAAAACAACTCATTAGAATATTAAATTTGATTTTATAATTAAATTAAATATTCTAATTAAGTAAAATTATATACGGAATATTAAAAAGTATAATTATTATATTTGAATATATATAAAAAGAGTTGTAATAATTTTTGATTAGCTAGATTCTACAAATTATCAAAATCTACTAGGCTATTATTGAGATAAGTACAGGTATCCCTTGTACAACACGATTTGAAAATTGAGAATATCCCTGTACAACACTACTTCTGGTTTCACTCTAACACAGTTTTGGAAATTCTCCATACAAAATTTCATAATTTTTAAATTTAAACTTCATTATTCAATATTTTTTTTATTCAAGTGAGCATGAGTGTCATCTCAAATTTGCCTGTGTATTTTACAATATTGAAATTTTCAAATTATTTTGTGCTTTTCGTCAGGTTTACCTTAATGAGAACTGATAAGACAAGGAAAAAAAAAATTGCACTAACTTTCCTATCAACCAGGTGTCATTGTTGTTGCTTTCAGACTTTAGTCCTTAAGATTGTAACTGTGTTTTTTTTTTTATAGATTAATCTTTGTAAAGTTTATTTAAACATTTTTTTAGATAAATAGATTTGTTAAATGTTTTTTAACTGTAGGTATTATTATTTATAGATGATTGCTTTGTTTGTAAAATGATAAACGAAATACAGTGGTGTCTTGTTACTTGAACAATTTGATATTCAAACACAAATTCTGGAAAAAAGTTGTTCGGTACTCAATTGAACAAACATAACCCACTAGAACAAATTTTTGATTAATAACATACAGTAATATCCCGCTTAATGCAAGGGATGTGTTCCTAGACAACAAAGCACTAAGCAAAACAGCATTAAACGAGGTCATTTTAACACAGAGTAAATAGGGATAGGGGAACATGCGACCAAAAATAAACAAATTTTACTTTAATTTTAAGTTATTTTTATATTAATTTGTATAATAATATATGTTAAATAACACAAACATATGCACACAGAAATGTAAAGTTCATTTTTTGTGATGAAGGTCCTGACTTTTCTGAAATTCTTGTTTTTTCGCAATAAAGTCATGAAGTTTCATTTGTTGCTTTTTTCTTTCCTTAAGCAAATGTCAGTAGCAGAAGATCGCATCCAAAATGCCTCGTTTTGCTCTTGCACTCCTTTCAAAATCTGAATCATTCGCTACAATTTGATCAATGATTTCGATTATCTTACCAAACTTTTAATAAAGAAATCTGTAGAGAAATTTTTTTGGTTTTTCGTTTTCAGAATCTCTATTTTCCAGTTCCACATGAATTTCATGTTCTGTCAGTTATTGAAGGTCATCATTGGTAAGGCTCTCACCAGAAACCTGCTGTAACTCCTCAATATCCTGCTTGTCTATATCTCCTAGTCCTGCTATATCGATTAGGATGAGTTTGGTCAACCTAACAATACAGCGATAGGCTCTTCTCGTTGAGAATTCTTGGATGCCTTCAGCCATAACTTCTTCTACACTTTGTGCATTTATCAGTTAATTCTTGCCAAGCAAAGCCGTTATTGCCTATGGCATCCATGATGCTATGTTTTTTTTTTTTTTTTTTCAAAATTGCACCAAACAAACATAGATTTAAAGAAAGTACACCTTTTTTGCCACCTTTTGCTAATTTGCTTGTGTTCGCAAATAATCATATTATATACAAATCAATAAAATGCATCAATAATTTAAATCAGTGTAAATTTTGAGCTTTTTTAAGTCTTCGAGCAGACCACGTTATATCAAATCAGTGTTAAGTGAGACAGCATTAAGCGGGGTCTTACTGTATTTTTATTTTGTCATCCATAAAATTTTTTACAATAAAAATAAAAATATGGAAATGTTGATACTCTGATCAAGATCAACAAAAAAAGCTGAGATCACGATGATACTTTGTAAAAAGAAAACATCCAGTCAGCAAATTTAAATTTCCGCCAGTGCTGTGGCACTGCAATCTTTAGCTATGTCTTGGGCTACTCAAATATTTAAATTTTTTGATACTAAATTAACTTCTGAAGTATAATTTTTTTTATTGTTTTTATATTTTTCAATATATTTATTTTGTTTGTACAAAATAAAAAAATAATTTTTAACGATACAATAGTCTTTGTTAGGCTTAACATCAACGAAAATTCAACGCAAAGCAACACGCAACGGAGAAATATTTCAACACGGGATAAATTAATATATTTTTTCGTACACAATCGGTTATCTGAAATATCGATTTTCCGAACAACCCCAGTCCCCAATTGATTCGGATAATCGATGCTCTACTGTATAGCACTTCTAGTTGTGATTGTTAATTAAGCATTGATTGGAAATAAACTATTAATTGCTTTAATAATTTGAAATATAATAAACTAGCAAATGAGCCCGGCATTGCTCAGGCAAACGATTTGGATGATTTGGTAAATATTGTACATTTGGAAATTAAGTTATTACTGTCAAAAACAAAAAATTGCATCTAAAATAGTACTGTAGAAGCAGTTCCTCAGGTTAAGCCTTAATCCTCTCCCTCTCCCCCGCGGTGGAGAATTTCCAAAAATTCCTTCTTAGTGTGCATTCTCATTGTGTACCCTAACTGTGTATCAAATTTCACCTCTAGGTTCAGCAGTTTGCTCTGGATGATGATGAAATAGATTATTTCATTATATATATATATTTCATTGATGATATCATCTTGAAACAAAAGTATAAACTATGGATACTTTCAAGAATTTTATAATTATAAGAAACAAGAAAAATTTGGATTTAATTTATAATAAAAATAATAATTATTAACAACCCTTTGGGCATGTTGAGCATTGTGACATCACTTGGCACGTGTATATGCAGGATACATAATGAAATTAATGCAATTTTCATATTTTTACAGATATATAAGCCTGACTACAATTATATCTTTGATTTTTACACTTTCTGTATTATTTAATAGTATAAAATACTTGTGGGCAGTGCTGCTGTTTATAGGGTAATTTCAATCTCTCAGAGTAATGTTTAGGGTAGTCTTATATATAGGGTAAATCTAGGGTAAAACTGCTCTGTGATCTGATGCTATTACCCATAGCACCACAAGTTTTGCCAAAAAATCTAGGGTAAAACTGCTCTGTGATCTGATGCTATTACCCATAGCACCACAAGTTTTGCCAAAAAAAGTTTGTCTAAAACCATTCTGTTTTCCCCTATAACTAGAAGATTTAAAGATAGAATGGAAGCTAAAGAAATAAAGCAGATTGGTGCTAGGTAGATGGGTGTACACTGTATATTACACCAGAGTAGGATTTCACTTTTCTCAACCTTCATGCCATTAGACTGTATTGCACACTAAAGTACGGGTACAACTTTGTAAGCTACATTTGTGTAAGACATCGCATAGACATTCTTTAAAAACTGAAACAATTTGTAGACTAATGCATGCTCCAGTATTCAAAAGAAAATATTGTTTTATTTGAACCTTCAAACCAGTGTTAAAATGCAAACATGTATGTAAATAAATAATTTTAAAAACTGATCATTTATGTATTAAAGTACGTTTGAAATCAACTGAATGGCTTACAGTAATACCCCGACTTACGCGAACTCGGAGTTACGCGATTTTCAAATCTCGTCGATTCGTCTTTTGTTTGAGTGCCAAGCAACCCTTGATTACTCACTCCCCCACACTATTGTTCAGCTTACATGTTCGGATGTGTCGCGCGGAATCCTCACATAGCTATAATTTATTTTGTGTTATTTATTTCTGTGTTTGTTATATCTACGGAGACTGGAGAGACTTTACTATGTCATCCAAACGAAGTAGAACTAATTCTTCTGCATCAAACAAGAAAAGAAAAACTTTATCTTTGGAATGTAAAGTTAACATTGGGTACATTCGTAAAGTCGAACGAGTTAAACGAGAATGACGTCATCGTTATTCCTATTTCGTTAGACTTTTTGAATGATTCGTTACTAACACGTTTAACTCATTTGACTATGAACGTACCCTTATTAAAGACTTCGATACAAAAATGAAAATTTGTGAATTGGCAAAGAAGTTTGATCTACTGGAATTGTCGGTCAGAACAATTATAAAAGGCAAAGAAAAAATTCTCAAAGCTGTGAAAAATGCTCAATCTTTAAATTCAAGCATCATTCGTAAACGTCACNACTCGGTAAGTAATCCTATAATTTTTTGTTTATAGCGTAGTTTATACGGATTATTCCCAAAAAATTATACGTGTTTTGGAAATGTTGAGTGGAATTAGTCTAGAATCGGTTAATTTTATAGAAGAAAACCTTTCAAACAGCCTTAGTCCGTAAACTTCCCACCTATCGGGCTGCGATTGGCTCATGTATTTAATCACTCCTACAACGTAAAATTCGATTAACGTGGAACGTATCTAAGTGTTATAGGGGGGTCTACTGTATATATAACATTAACAACCCAATTTATTTGCATCACTAAACAATCTGCTGGTTAGCCTTGAGCAATTTCAAGGCAAGTAAATAAATTAAATACAAATCAATTTCACTAGAGGTAGGATGTTATGTTGCTATCTCATGATAAATTTAATAATTAGAAATTAATTAATTGTAATTTAGAAAATTCTAGAATAAAAGAATCAGCCCAGAATTTAATTTGGAATATTATTCCAGAACATATCTAAGCTCTCAATTTCATTATAGATACCACTACAATTGGTGAAAAACATCTTTTACCAACTGTAGTGATGGCTATGATGAAATCAATAGCCCCATCTTGTAACCCCTTGGAGTCTAACATTTTGGTTCAATGACTTTATAGGATGCATATTTTTATAGATATTTCAGTGGATTGATTAAAATGGACCACCCTGTATAGTTTTTGCTGTTTTTGTTTCCTTTATGTTTAAATTTTTATTTTGTGTATCAATTCAAAATAAAATTTGTTATAATAAAACTTTTTTATTTTAATTTAAAGCCTGTGCTTAATTCATTGTACAAATATATTATAATACAAATAAAATGTTTTGATATATAAAATAATTAAAAAGTAGTTTTCATAATCATATTTTTTACAAATAGGTCCCAGGAATTCCCAGAAATAGAAAAAATTGTCTCAGAAACAGAAAAATAACCAAGACTCAGAAACCCTAGTATACACTGATTTTCAAAATTATCAATTATAAACAAAAAATAAGTAAAGTTTTGTTCTTTATTATGCTTTATCCACATTTACAACACAACCTATTTATCTCTGATATTCAGACAAATACAAAAATTTGCACTAAACCTCAACAACTTTTTCCTTTATTATTACTTAAAGCAATTTTTGATCTAACAAAAATAATTTGTATAATAAACAATAAATATCTGAAGTACAGTTTAATAAATAATTCTAGACATAATGAAAAATTTCCAGGTACAAGCAAATTATTAATTTGTAAATATGTAAAGTTATGTACACTTATTTGAAAATGCTATAAATATTGTACTTCATTAAGATTTTAATTTTTAACAAAAATATGAATCTTAACCGTTAAAGTTTATTTAACATTTTAAAACATCCACATCATTTTTTAAATTTTCTATTTGAAATAATTCGTTAAAAATAATTTTGAAATGCAATAGTTATAAAATAAATTTTAAAGAAAACTATAAAAAATGATTTTTCATTAGATAGAACAAAATAAAATAAAACTGTTACCTTTTCAAAAATATTTTTTTGTGGAATGTATTCAAGTATCACAATTCGACCAGAATCTGATCCAATCACGAGGTAATCTGAGGATGAAATAATCATAAATATTAATTTTCATAAAATATCAAAATTAATTTAATTATCATCATTATTAAAAATACACCAAATTATATCAAGTTCTTAATTAATACATAAATGAAATAATTTGAATTTAAGTGAGTGCTTACATTTAGAAAAACAAACTTCAAATATCATTCCAGTTTGTTTTTTTAAATTAATTAATTACTTAAATAATTAAAGTATCAATTGATCAATAGATGATAACATATTTTAATATTAAATTATTCCAATTATTAATTATTTTATTATAAAAATCAGGGCTGTGGAGTCGGAGTCATGGAGTTTTGGTCTTTTGGCCGGAGTCAGAGTCGTCAAAAAATCTGCCGACTCCGACTCCCTTTTTACTTACCAACTTGTTATTTATATGAAACAGAGTCAGAGTTGGAGTCAATAGATTTTTATGCGACTCCGCAGCCCTGATAAAAATAGTAATTCAGTAGAGTTTTGATAAATTATTAATAATTTACTTCCTTTAAGTGGTTGGTGTTTTCAAAAATTAATATAATTATTAATGAAAATTAATGATTATAGATTAAATTTTTGCAACATTGATGATAATTTATTCATTATACAGTAAAAACTACAAAAGGCAAAAACCTCCTTAAAATGAAAACTTATGAAAGGCAGAAATTTGCATTTATGCCAATATTAATGTCAAATTTTTTCCTACAAAATAACATTCCTAAGGCAAAACCTGTAAAATGTGAACAGAATGCTATATACATTATACAGCTGCTTTAATACATGTTAGTTAGAACCTGTAAGACAGAAATCTAAGTAAGTATTGAATTGAAAAGTTTAACAAAAATATTAGGTATAAAATCAACAAATCAACTCTACTGATATTTGTTTTGCTTGTGTCATAATGGATTTTATGGAACAGTTTAGTTAGATATCATAACTGACATTAGCAAGTTTGTAAATTATTTTAAAAAAAAATAATAATAATAAATATGATTAAGGTATAACAACACCTCAGCACAAACTCAGTTAATATGATTAACAAGAACCTAATTTAGAATGAGCAAATATTTATTGTGGCATTGTCACAGTGCCAGGCTGCAATTTTTAATCATATTTTTGATTTAAAATATACAAGGTGCGTTCCATAAGTAATGCGACTAATTTTTTCATGACATGACGATATGCCATAGCTAGTTCTAACTTGCTGTGCTAGGTGGTGTGAGGTGTTAGCTTCAAAACTCGCCCAGTCTTGTTTGCCTCCAAGCTGCCGGCATGTGAGGACGTTTGTTCCCGTGAACCCCGTTTTGAGTTAATGTAACACAGAATGATGTATCATTTTGTGGAGCAACATCACGCTATCAAATTTTACGTTAAACTTGGGAAGTCCGCCACCTAAACTTTTACATTAATTCAGCAGGCCTTTGGGAGTGATTGCTTCTCCAAATCACAAGTTTTTCAATGGCACAAGTTGTTCAAGGATGGCCGAGAGGAGGTCACAGACAAACCTTGCAGTGGATGTCCATCAACCTCCCGAATTGTCTTCTTTGACATCAGAGGCATTAACCACCATGAATTCGTATCTGTCAGGACCACTGTAAATGCAGCTTTCTAATTGAAAGTGTTCAAAAGACTGAAATCCTAGTCACGCGCTGCCGAAGGACATCAAGGACACACGGAAATTTCATCACGACAACGCACCAAGCCACAGCACCTTCACTGTCAACGATTTCCTAGCCAGGACCCACACACCATTGGTTCCACAGCCACCTTACAGTCCTGATCTGGCTCCTGCCAACTTTTTTTTTGTTTCCCCGCATGAAAGGGAAACATTGGGACACGATTTAAAACATCAAGGCTTATGTTACATCAGCTCTAAAGGACATTCCAGAGAAGGCCTTCCAGGCCTGGAAACACCGCCTTCACAACTGTATCGATGCAGGAGGGTGCTATTTCGAAGATTTTTGATTAATTGTAAAAATATGTTCAATAAATGATTTTTTATGAATTTGGTCGCATTACTTATGGAACGCACCTTGTATGCTCTCCACCTCAAATTAGTAGTGTCTTGCCTCTGTACATTTATCATACCTTTCCTGTTAGCAATAGACTCATGCCAGTCATCTAACTCCTTTCAGGAAAATTTTTGAATTGAAATAACCTGATTTCCAGTTTGCATCAGAAGTTTGTATATAGATAATCAAGCCTCCTGCCCCAAAACTTCCTATATCTGATCTCAGCTTTCATCTATCTAACTTCATTCTTGAGATTACGGAAGAGCAGGCAGACAGATGACAGTGGAAATTTATAGGTCTACAATTTTTTCAAATTGTACCCAACAACAAAGTAAAATTTGTTAAAAACTAGTAAACTTTAACAAGTAATATAAAATACATGCATTAAATCTTACAACAGATTTAGTATGACAAATAATAATCTTTTAGCTGTGAGCTACAATTCTGGACCAACTGAGAGCTGAGCTTACCATCAAAATCCTGAGCTGTAGCTCAGCTCAGCTCATTTGGTATAACTCTACTTAAGAGTACTGAATGGAATCTAAAAATGTATACTTTTAGTGAAACAACACACAGAAGTTTCATTTAAAACAAATATATATTTTTTTTCATTTGGCATAAAGAAGGTACAGAAAATAAAACATGCATTCATCTATATAATTATAGATGAATGTATGTTTTATTTTCTGTACCTTTTTCTTATTTATTTTGAGGTCAATTCAATGATTGTAGCAACCTACTATAGCTAGACTAAAAATTGATAAAAAGTACATACACATTTTGAACCAATAATTACTTTCCTGTACTACTGCCTAAAACAGAAAGCCTGCCTAATTTGGAAAGTTCCCATGTAATTTTAGCTTTCACAAGTTTTACTGTATATAAAAAAATAAACTGACAATTAAAATGCTAATTATGATAATTGAAAACTATGTTACAATAATGAAAAAAGAAAAATATACAAACATGTTTCATTTTTGTAATAATTTAGAGATATAAATACATCTTATTTTAAAATTATTCACCTTTAGAACCACCTGTCAATCTAAATGCCATCATCGATCTTATTACTCCAAATATTTCAACTGTAAGTAATGTATGTACTTTTCCTGTATTTGCATCTGGTCTTAAAAGTTCCAGAATTTTTCCTCTAGAAACAGCAATTTCTTGTTGTTTTGTACCAGAAAAATTACCATGAACAGCATGTGTTATGCCAGTAGCTCTCTGAAGCGTTAAATTATAGAGAAACATTTCTGTATTCCTAAATTCCAATTACGTCCAATACTGTAAAAAGAAATAAAAACAACTCATTAGAATATTAAATTTGATTTTATAATTAAATTAAATATTCTAATTAAGTAAAATTATATACGGAATATTAAAAAGTATAATTATTATATTTGAATATATATAAAAAGAGTTGTAATAATTTTTGATTAGCTAGATTCTACAAATTATCAAAATCTACTAGGCTATTATTGAGATAAGTACAGGTATCCCTTGTACAACACGATTTGAAAATTGAGAATATCCCTGTACAACACTACTTCTGGTTTCACTCTAACACAGTTTTGGAAATTCTCCATACAAAATTTCATAATTTTTAAATTTAAACTTCATTATTCAATATTTTTTTTATTCAAGTGAGCATGAGTGTCATCTCAAATTTGCCTGTGTATTTTACAATATTGAAATTTTCAAATTATTTTGTGCTTTTCGTCAGGTTTACCTTAATGAGAACTGATAAGACAAGGAAAAAAAAAATTGCACTAACTTTCCTATCAACCAGGTGTCATTGTTGTTGCTTTCAGACTTTAGTCCTTAAGATTGTAACTGTGTTTTTTTTTTTATAGATTAATCTTTGTAAAGTTTATTTAAACATTTTTTTAGATAAATAGATTTGTTAAATGTTTTTTAACTGTAGGTATTATTATTTATAGATGATTGCTTTGTTTGTAAAATGATAAACGAAATACAGTGGTGTCTTGTTACTTGAACAATTTGATATTCAAACACAAATTCTGGAAAAAAGTTGTTCGGTACTCAATTGAACAAACATAACCCACTAGAACAAATTTTTGATTAATAACATACAGTAATATCCCGCTTAATGCAAGGGATGTGTTCCTAGACAACAAAGCACTAAGCAAAACAGCATTAAACGAGGTCATTTTAACACAGAGTAAATAGGGATAGGGGAACATGCGACCAAAAATAAACAAATTTTACTTTAATTTTAAGTTATTTTTATATTAATTTGTATAATAATATATGTTAAATAACACAAACATATGCACACAGAAATGTAAAGTTCATTTTTTGTGATGAAGGTCCTGACTTTTCTGAAATTCTTGTTTTTTCGCAATAAAGTCATGAAGTTTCATTTGTTGCTTTTTTCTTTCCTTAAGCAAATGTCAGTAGCAGAAGATCGCATCCAAAATGCCTCGTTTTGCTCTTGCACTCCTTTCAAAATCTGAATCATTCGCTACAATTTGATCAATGATTTCGATTATCTTACCAAACTTTTAATAAAGAAATCTGTAGAGAAATTTTTTTGGTTTTTCGTTTTCAGAATCTCTATTTTCCAGTTCCACATGAATTTCATGTTCTGTCAGTTATTGAAGGTCATCATTGGTAAGGCTCTCACCAGAAACCTGCTGTAACTCCTCAATATCCTGCTTGTCTATATCTCCTAGTCCTGCTATATCGATTAGGATGAGTTTGGTCAACCTAACAATACAGCGATAGGCTCTTCTCGTTGAGAATTCTTGGATGCCTTCAGCCATAACTTCTTCTACACTTTGTGCATTTATCAGTTAATTCTTGCCAAGCAAAGCCGTTATTGCCTATGGCATCCATGATGCTATGTTTTTTTTTTTTTTTTTTCAAAATTGCACCAAACAAACATAGATTTAAAGAAAGTACACCTTTTTTGCCACCTTTTGCTAATTTGCTTGTGTTCGCAAATAATCATATTATATACAAATCAATAAAATGCATCAATAATTTAAATCAGTGTAAATTTTGAGCTTTTTTAAGTCTTCGAGCAGACCACGTTATATCAAATCAGTGTTAAGTGAGACAGCATTAAGCGGGGTCTTACTGTATTTTTATTTTGTCATCCATAAAATTTTTTACAATAAAAATAAAAATATGGAAATGTTGATACTCTGATCAAGATCAACAAAAAAAGCTGAGATCACGATGATACTTTGTAAAAAGAAAACATCCAGTCAGCAAATTTAAATTTCCGCCAGTGCTGTGGCACTGCAATCTTTAGCTATGTCTTGGGCTACTCAAATATTTAAATTTTTTGATACTAAATTAACTTCTGAAGTATAATTTTTTTTATTGTTTTTATATTTTTCAATATATTTATTTTGTTTGTACAAAATAAAAAAATAATTTTTAACGATACAATAGTCTTTGTTAGGCTTAACATCAACGAAAATTCAACGCAAAGCAACACGCAACGGAGAAATATTTCAACACGGGATAAATTAATATATTTTTTCGTACACAATCGGTTATCTGAAATATCGATTTTCCGAACAACCCCAGTCCCCAATTGATTCGGATAATCGATGCTCTACTGTATAGCACTTCTAGTTGTGATTGTTAATTAAGCATTGATTGGAAATAAACTATTAATTGCTTTAATAATTTGAAATATAATAAACTAGCAAATGAGCCCGGCATTGCTCAGGCAAACGATTTGGATGATTTGGTAAATATTGTACATTTGGAAATTAAGTTATTACTGTCAAAAACAAAAAATTGCATCTAAAATAGTACTGTAGAAGCAGTTCCTCAGGTTAAGCCTTAATCCTCTCCCTCTCCCCCGCGGTGGAGAATTTCCAAAAATTCCTTCTTAGTGTGCATTCTCATTGTGTACCCTAACTGTGTATCAAATTTCACCTCTAGGTTCAGCAGTTTGCTCTGGATGATGATGAAATAGATTATTTCATTATATATATATTTCATTGATGATATCATCTTGAAACAAAAGTATAAACTATGGATACTTTCAAGAATTTTATAATTATAAGAAACAAGAAAAATTTGGATTTAATTTATAATAAAAATAATAATTATTAACAACCCTTTGGGCATGTTGAGCATTGTGACATCACTTGGCACGTGTATATGCAGGATACATAATGAAATTAATGCAATTTTCATATTTTTACAGATATATAAGCCTGACTACAATTATATCTTTGATTTTTACACTTTCTGTATTATTTAATAGTATAAAATACTTGTGGGCAGTGCTGCTGTTTATAGGGTAATTTCAATCTCTCAGAGTAATGTTTAGGGTAGTCTTATATATAGGGTAAATCTAGGGTAAAACTGCTCTGTGATCTGATGCTATTACCCATAGCACCACAAGTTTTGCCAAAAAATCTAGGGTAAAACTGCTCTGTGATCTGATGCTATTACCCATAGCACCACAAGTTTTGCCAAAAAAAGTTTGTCTAAAACCATTCTGTTTTCCCCTATAACTAGAAGATTTAAAGATAGAATGGAAGCTAAAGAAATAAAGCAGATTGGTGTTAGGTAGATGGGTGTACACTGTATATTACACCAGAGTAGGATTTCACTTTTCTCAACCTTCATGCCATTAGACTGTATTGCACACTAAAGTACGGGTACAACTTTGTAAGCTACATTTGTGTAAGACATCGCATAGACATTCTTTAAAAACTGAAACAATTTGTAGACTAATGCATGCTCCAGTATTCAAAAGAAAATATTGTTTTATTTGAACCTTCAAACCAGTGTTAAAATGCAAACATGTATGTAAATAAATAATTTTAAAAACTGATCATTTATGTATTAAAGTACGTTTGAAATCAACTGAATGGCTTACAGTAATACCCCGACTTACGCGAACTCGGAGTTACGCGATTTTCAAATCTCGTCGATTCGTCTTTTGTTTGAGTGCCAAGCAACCCTTGATTACTCACTCCCCCACACTATTGTTCAGCTTACATGTTCGGATGTGTCGCGCGGAATCCTCACATAGCTATAATTTATTTTGTGTTATTTATTTCTGTGTTTGTTATATCTACGGAGACTGGAGAGACTTTACTATGTCATCCAAACGAAGTAGAACTAATTCTTCTGCATCAAACAAGAAAAGAAAAACTTTATCTTTGGAATGTAAAGTTAACATTGGGTACATTCGTAAAGTCGAACGAGTTAAACGAGAATGACGTCATCGTTATTCCTATTTCGTTAGACTTTTTGAATGATTCGTTACTAACACGTTTAACTCATTTGACTATGAACGTACCCTTATTAAAGACTTCGATACAAAAATGAAAATTTGTGAATTGGCAAAGAAGTTTGATCTACTGGAATTGTCGGTCAGAACAATTATAAAAGGCAAAGAAAAAATTCTCAAAGCTGTGAAAAATGCTCAATCTTTAAATTCAAGCATCATTCGTAAACGTCACAGTATTATCGCTGAGATGGAAACAATGTTAAAATTATGGCGTGATAATCAAGTAAATGTGAAAAATTGTAAAATAATATAGGCCTAATTTGTTATACATATGTATTATCTAAGATTTTATTAAATATTTTTTTCTAAATTATTGTTTTCTTTAGTCTCCGGCCCCAATTAAAAATTATTTGTATGTATTTATATGCGAAATTATATCCCGACTTATGTGAATTCGACTTACGCGATTAATGCTCGGTCCCACCTATCATGTAAGTTCGGGGTATTACTGTATTTAATTTTCTAAAATACACAACACACGTTGAAAGTGAATTAATTAAAACTAAGTTAAATAACTGTATTCATTTGACTTACAGATATATTTTATGATTATTTAAATACTAGGCGAGAGTTTTTTCTTTTGCCAAATTGGGATTACCAAACTAAAACATCAATTATCTCCATATCAGACATAAATTAATACATCTGATAAAGCCTAAAACTCCTAAGACATCTTAGTTATTAAGATTTTTTAAAAACAATGAATTAAGAATTATTCTGATTATTATTTCACGATAATAGTACACGAATCTGCATCATATAATTGTCTATTTTTTTATTTGAGCAAGAGCTCAAGCTTGGAGAGTTTTCTCAATTTAAGGTAATCTAGGGTAAAACGAAAGTGCTGTCAGGGTAGTTCCATCAGGAGCAAGTAGCAGCACTGCTTGTGGGTTTAAAAAAAAATGAGATTTTTATTTATATTTTTTGTAATTTATCTGTAAACGCAAAAAACTTATCAAATTTCAACTCATTATAAATCATTTCAACTTTCACTTATTGACAGCTTTGTTAAATTTCACAGGATTGTATTATCTTTTAACTTTGTAGTAAAGTTTTGTTTATTTTCTCAGACAAAAGCAATAGACTCTGCTGGTCTCCCACTGTGAAGGACAACAAACTGCTAATCCTTTTATTACTTTGTTTTCAAAAACTCCCTTCTCTGTCAGTAGCGTGTCAAATGACTAACAAATTGCTTTCTGGCACTCAGAGGAATGTTTTCTTTTAGATTTAACAACTAGTATTGACAGTAATGAATTCTTTAATTTTATTTTTAATAATTTAAAAAATATTAATAAAATTACCAAATAAATGTTTGGGTCACAATTACTAAATGGTATTGCTATGTAATGAACATAAATTTTAATTGTTGCAAAAATTGAAAACATTAAATTTCTTATTATGCTATGATCGCAAGAAAGCAGGGTGATAACACCAAAGTAAGAAAATTGCGTTGTCAAAAATAGCTGCAATGACGTATTTGAAATGAATTGAGATTGGTCTGATCATTCAAACCAGGAGAAAAAGATAGAATGCGTAGCATTGTGGTAAAGTTTAAATATTCTACATTGTTATTTTATTGAATCACAACTGTTATGTACAACAATTGAGAGTAACAGTGCTCTCATGCTGTGAGAGAATTTACTGCAGATGGTAGTAAGGTATTGTTTTTCATAAAATTTCTCTGAAAGAAGTCATAACTTGAAAACTACAGTAGGAATTGTTTCAGAACATATCAGTTGAGGAATACTATAAAGCCTGCAGTTCAACTGTTATTTTTGAGAAATTCAATAAAAAAAAAAAAAAAAAAAAAAACATTATATATCTGCAGGATACATATGCCCCAGAATGTGGGTTAAATGTTATGTAATTGCAAATTAAAAATTTTGCAATTATGGTGTTTTCTATAGCAGCACAGTTTAACTAGAGTTTTATGTCACAATAAAATATTGGGATTTTCTTTGTATTCAGCATATTTTGAGAATATAGGGCTGTGCTAACATTTTCTTAATTTGATTAACATTTTTCACAACTAATTAGTCAAAGAATTATTCTTAGCAGTGGATGCCCTAAATTTAATGAGTAGCTTTTAAGTTTCTTTCATAATCTAAAAAGATACAAAGATAAACATCCAAACCCTATAGTTATATATTAATGCCAAACAATTGCAGAATTGTATTGGGCTATACTACTACTACTAATTAAATGCCAAGTAATTTGGCACTAGAGAAAGGTGTTAGGCAACATCTGTTGCTAACTTTAATAATTATAATTAAATTAATATTTTAATAATTAATTTAGAAGGTTCTGAAAAAAAAAATTGACCCAAAGCAGGACTCAAATCCACAACTCCTGTTTACCGAGCAGTCACATTGCCAGTTATGTTACCCAGACCTTTGATCCTCACTTCCAAACTTATTAATTTAGATATAACCATACTTGGTTACTTATGGTGCTAACTGGAGACAACTCAGTGCCTATGGCCTATAACTCCCACTATGGCACTCAGCCAGCTATTCCATGTTGAGATAGAAGTGATAGCTGGATGATTGCAGTGGAAATTACAGGACATAGGCACTGAGTCATCTCTAGCCTACACTGTAAGTAACAGAGTACAGTACTTTTTATATTCTATAGGATCTTCTGATATCCAAAATATATAAACTAATGTTTTATTTTTTATTTTTTTTTTTGCTTCCTTAGTTATCTTGACATTTAAAAAATGGACTTTATATGTACATAATTGTTCCTTACTAAGTTTGAGACCCAAGATGGATAGGTGTCAAGGTCTGATAAGTGTTTTATTATAACAATGTTTACTTGTAACAAGGATATCATCTATTTATCTTCTACACAATATGATATTGTCTTTTAAGGATCACTGGAAACTGTCTTCTGTTATTTTTACTATAATCTCAACAATAGTATAGAGGATACTACATAGAAAATTCTATCAAAATCAAATACCTGGTGTAGGATAATACAGAGCACCTCAAAAAGATCTTTTAAGGAAATATTCCTATTGTATTCTTACTAATAGGTATTATTTAAATTACTAACTACAGTGGGTGATCGGTTAATGAACAAATCGGATAACAAACACTTTTGCGAAAGATTTTTATGTTCGGACAACGAACATAGGATCAGATAATGAACACCCCACAGAACAAACACAAAAAGAAGCGACGTAAAATAATGAATACCGATTAGTCTTCCCTTGTCTTTGGGCAACAATTCAAAACTTTTTGGTGTGTGAGAGATGTCGACATCGACGCTCAAGCCGGTATATACTGATCAGATAGTATTCCTCCAAACTTTGAAACTCTCCCTTGTAATTCCAGCTTTTTATTTTTCTGACAAAACAATTCTATTATATATTCACGAGACTGTCGGGTAGGCACTCGTTATAAAAAATATAATATTTTTTATAATGCATTAATGAAAGTCTAAAAATCAATTGTTAAATTATTAAACTTGGTAGAGAGTTTTAATACACTAAAAATGTTCATCATCATTACTGAAGTCTTCTCTACCCGTTGGCTGGTTGTCCTCTCGAGTTCTGGTCCTCTTCTGTTGTTGCTGTTATAAGTGATTCTGATTCACTGTAACCATCATTTATAGGTAAGTTGCTGAAGCTTTATTTCACTGTCAGATTTTTAGTTCTGGTTATAAAGGTCATCAAGCTTCTATACAATTCCTTTTTGTTTATTAAATCCTTTTCTTCAGGAGGCCATTTGTTGCTGTAGGTAAGGCAGTCTCTAAAGAGGGTCTCGCAACTGTCACTGAACCTGGAGAATTCGAATAAAAAGTGATGAACATTATCTTTACTATTATTGATTTCACAGATACTATTGTCCTTCTTTTTGAATCTATACAAGTAGGATCTGAAGTTTCCATGACCCTTGAAGTTTGAGTTAATTCAAATGAGGGGTTGAAGAACTTTGTTTCTTTTCCTTGTTATTATATTGGGTATAAAAGAGAAAGTTTGGTATCTGTCATCACCGACTCGTTCCATTCATTTTGCCACACATCCATGAGAATTTGATTTGTTTGATTTCCTTTCTTATTTCCTGTAGGGGGATTCTTTTGTAAGTAATTGGAGTATTTGCTGAAGCTGTTGTCTTCACTAGATGATCTGCTGTCTCATTACCCAGGTGATCCCTATGCCCTGGAATCCATTGGAATACTATTTTTATAGTTTTGCTAAGGTCTTGTGCAATTTTGATAGTTTCTGTGGCAAGTAATGAATTGTTTTTCTTGTTTTGCAATACGAAAAGAACCACTTTGTAGTCCGTGTTTATTGCTATAGAGCCTTTAAGGTAATTAAGGTTTCCTTGAATATAATTTAGAGCCCTGTAGATGGCTCAGAGCTCTGCTTGGATAATATTACAGTAAGGAGCCATTCTAAAGCTGGCTTTGTATATTGTTTTTCCTTCTTGTGTTTCTACTAATAACTCCTGTTCCTGTTGGCCTGTTGGAGGTCTGTTGGTTGGCCTGTGTATGCATTCCAGTTTTTGCTTCTGTTTCCATCGTTTACAAATTCTAAACTGACATAGTAACTGTTTTCGTCTGATGGGTGGATATAATATTTATTATTTCTAGTGTAGCTGCTGTCCCTGTCAATTCCGTGTTCTCTAATGTTTTTGATCTATGCAATTGTCCTTCATTTCCACTTTTTCAATGTTCATGTTATGTGAAAAAATTGTGGAAGATTTCCATGCAGACATATGTCTGTCTTTATATGTAAATATAAGAAATCCATTCTCCATAGAAAGTTATGATTTACCATTAAATATTTTAAATTTGAAAACATTTGTAATTAATATATAAATTAGTTTTTAAAATCAAAATATAAAAAATGTAAATGGAATGTTTAGTTATTAAAAAATCATTCAATTTTTCTTTTATGGAGTGGAATGGGGTAGAGTGAAAGTTGGAAAGTGGTAGTATTAATCATTTTCAAATGTCATTGGGTACATTCCACTATGCACCAAACATCACATTGGTGAATTGCAATGTACTAAAATATGTTCTGATATTCACTGATGAACTTATCAGTACAGCAACCAATGCACTGTCCACTCACTAGGAAGTGGATATGGTCAGACCTTTCAAAGCAATATGGCTGCCTTCACAATTATATTTAGCAACTTTAAAAAATAACAATAAAAACTGAATAAGACTGTTACTATGTGATAGTATTAATCTCATACATTGTCATTAAATATCATTTCATAATGATTAAAAACATTTTTACTATCCAAAAATTCCAGTAAAAGCTTATGTTGTGGCTGAGACTGATGCATACCAGACCATACACATTTAATCAGTTGTTGAAATCTGACAACCCTAGTTGTAACACAAAAACGTCATTGCATCAACATATCATCCACAACTCAAGTAATTAGTAAAGCACAGTTTTATTTCATTGGCTGCATTCAGCAGAGTCAACAGTTGTAACTGAGCAAAGGTGTGTCAATTAGTAGCTGTTATGTAGTTACATCTGTTGAATGATGAGTGACGTGCATTTGAACAAAAAGCAGCCATCATTGGTCAGTTTCAGGAAGTGATAAATAGCATAAATGAAAGACACTACTAAATATGACATCAAAATACCAAACACGTTCCAAAACAATGCTACTGTAGAGGGCGTTCAGCAGAAAAATACTCAACAGCTTTGAAACTGTTGAGTCTGCTGAACACAGCAATTTAAGATATATAGAGATAAGGTAGCACAACTCACTCTAGCGAGAAAAATGCCACTGCACATGACGTCACCATTGAGAAACTTGATTCACTACCGCTCTGTAACACGTGCTGTTTATGTCAGAAATGCAATCTTAGAGAAATGAATGCACCACAAAACTCACACAATGGTTAATAAATACATACAATTGTTAATATGGTGCTATTCAAAATCAAATTAATTAATTTAATTATCCCTGTAAACTTATTCTACATAACATGCCACAATTCACTCGTATGATAAAACTAATTAGAGAAAAAGTATTCTACAAGCAATTAAATCATTACTTTATCTTATGGCTGCTCCTCAGGCAAATAAACATGAAACAATAAGAAATAAATGTTTTTCCACGATATTTTCCTTTTTAAAGAAGAAAATTCTGAACTTTCATGTAAAGATTTTTAGNTTGGGACACGATTTAAAACATCAAGGCTTATGTTACATCAGCTCTAAAGGACATTCCAGAGAAGGCCTTCCAGGCCTGGAAACACCGCCTTCACAACTGTATCGATGCAGGAGGGTGCTATTTCGAAGATTTTTGATTAATTGTAAAAATATGTTCAATAAATGATTTTTTATGAATTTGGTCGCATTACTTATGGAACGCACCTTGTATGCTCTCCACCTCAAATTAGTAGTGTCTTGCCTCTGTACATTTATCATACCTTTCCTGTTAGCAATAGACTCATGCCAGTCATCTAACTCCTTTCAGGAAAATTTTTGAATTGAAATAACCTGATTTCCAGTTTGCATCAGAAGTTTGTATATAGATAATCAAGCCTCCTGCCCCAAAACTTCCTATATCTGATCTCAGCTTTCATCTATCTAACTTCATTCTTGAGATTACGGAAGAGCAGGCAGACAGATGACAGTGGAAATTTATAGGTCTACAATTTTTTCAAATTGTACCCAACAACAAAGTAAAATTTGTTAAAAACTAGTAAACTTTAACAAGTAATATAAAATACATGCATTAAATCTTACAACAGATTTAGTATGACAAATAATAATCTTTTAGCTGTGAGCTACAATTCTGGACCAACTGAGAGCTGAGCTTACCATCAAAATCCTGAGCTGTAGCTCAGCTCAGCTCATTTGGTATAACTCTACTTAAGAGTACTGAATGGAATCTAAAAATGTATACTTTTAGTGAAACAACACACAGAAGTTTCATTTAAAACAAATATATATTTTTTTTCATTTGGCATAAAGAAGGTACAGAAAATAAAACATGCATTCATCTATATAATTATAGATGAATGTATGTTTTATTTTCTGTACCTTTTTCTTATTTATTTTGAGGTCAATTCAATGATTGTAGCAACCTACTATAGCTAGACTAAAAATTGATAAAAAGTACATACACATTTTGAACCAATAATTACTTTCCTGTACTACTGCCTAAAACAGAAAGCCTGCCTAATTTGGAAAGTTCCCATGTAATTTTAGCTTTCACAAGTTTTACTGTATATAAAAAAATAAACTGACAATTAAAATGCTAATTATGATAATTGAAAACTATGTTACAATAATGAAAAAAGAAAAATATACAAACATGTTTCATTTTTGTAATAATTTAGAGATATAAATACATCTTATTTTAAAATTATTCACCTTTAGAACCACCTGTCAATCTAAATGCCATCATCGATCTTATTACTCCAAATATTTCAACTGTAAGTAATGTATGTACTTTTCCTGTATTTGCATCTGGTCTTAAAAGTTCCAGAATTTTTCCTCTAGAAACAGCAATTTCTTGTTGTTTTGTACCAGAAAAATTACCATGAACAGCATGTGTTATGCCAGTAGCTCTCTGAAGCGTTAAATTATAGAGAAACATTTCTGTATTCCTAAATTCCAATTACGTCCAATACTGTAAAAAGAAATAAAAACAACTCATTAGAATATTAAATTTGATTTTATAATTAAATTAAATATTCTAATTAAGTAAAATTATATACGGAATATTAAAAAGTATAATTATTATATTTGAATATATATAAAAAGAGTTGTAATAATTTTTGATTAGCTAGATTCTACAAATTATCAAAATCTACTAGGCTATTATTGAGATAAGTACAGGTATCCCTTGTACAACACGATTTGAAAATTGAGAATATCCCTGTACAACACTACTTCTGGTTTCACTCTAACACAGTTTTGGAAATTCTCCATACAAAATTTCATAATTTTTAAATTTAAACTTCATTATTCAATATTTTTTTTATTCAAGTGAGCATGAGTGTCATCTCAAATTTGCCTGTGTATTTTACAATATTGAAATTTTCAAATTATTTTGTGCTTTTCGTCAGGTTTACCTTAATGAGAACTGATAAGACAAGGAAAAAAAAAATTGCACTAACTTTCCTATCAACCAGGTGTCATTGTTGTTGCTTTCAGACTTTAGTCCTTAAGATTGTAACTGTGTTTTTTTTTTTATAGATTAATCTTTGTAAAGTTTATTTAAACATTTTTTTAGATAAATAGATTTGTTAAATGTTTTTTAACTGTAGGTATTATTATTTATAGATGATTGCTTTGTTTGTAAAATGATAAACGAAATACAGTGGTGTCTTGTTACTTGAACAATTTGATATTCAAACACAAATTCTGGAAAAAAGTTGTTCGGTACTCAATTGAACAAACATAACCCACTAGAACAAATTTTTGATTAATAACATACAGTAATATCCCGCTTAATGCAAGGGATGTGTTCCTAGACAACAAAGCACTAAGCAAAACAGCATTAAACGAGGTCATTTTAACACAGAGTAAATAGGGATAGGGGAACATGCGACCAAAAATAAACAAATTTTACTTTAATTTTAAGTTATTTTTATATTAATTTGTATAATAATATATGTTAAATAACACAAACATATGCACACAGAAATGTAAAGTTCATTTTTTGTGATGAAGGTCCTGACTTTTCTGAAATTCTTGTTTTTTCGCAATAAAGTCATGAAGTTTCATTTGTTGCTTTTTTCTTTCCTTAAGCAAATGTCAGTAGCAGAAGATCGCATCCAAAATGCCTCGTTTTGCTCTTGCACTCCTTTCAAAATCTGAATCATTCGCTACAATTTGATCAATGATTTCGATTATCTTACCAAACTTTTAATAAAGAAATCTGTAGAGAAATTTTTTTGGTTTTTCG
This sequence comes from Centruroides sculpturatus, assembly GCF_000671375.1. Classification (NCBI taxonomy): domain Eukaryota; kingdom Metazoa; phylum Arthropoda; class Arachnida; order Scorpiones; family Buthidae; genus Centruroides; species Centruroides sculpturatus. Next base: position 335,685 of record NW_019384420.1, on the reverse strand, counting down.
TTTTCAGAATCTCTATTTTCCAGTTCCACATGAATTTCATGTTCTGTCAGTTATTGAAGGTCATCATTGGTAAGGCTCTCACCAGAAACCTGCTGTAACTCCTCAATATCCTGCTTGTCTATATCTCCTAGTCCTGCTATATCGATTAGGATGAGTTTGGTCAACCTAACAATACAGCGATAGGCTCTTCTCGTTGAGAATTCTTGGATGCCTTCAGCCATAACTTCTTCTACACTTTGTGCATTTATCAGTTAATTCTTGCCAAGCAAAGCCGTTATTGCCTATGGCATCCATGATGCTATGTTTTTTTTTTTTTTTTTTCAAAATTGCACCAAACAAACATAGATTTAAAGAAAGTACACCTTTTTTGCCACCTTTTGCTAATTTGCTTGTGTTCGCAAATAATCATATTATATACAAATCAATAAAATGCATCAATAATTTAAATCAGTGTAAATTTTGAGCTTTTTTAAGTCTTCGAGCAGACCACGTTATATCAAATCAGTGTTAAGTGAGACAGCATTAAGCGGGGTCTTACTGTATTTTTATTTTGTCATCCATAAAATTTTTTACAATAAAAATAAAAATATGGAAATGTTGATACTCTGATCAAGATCAACAAAAAAAGCTGAGATCACGATGATACTTTGTAAAAAGAAAACATCCAGTCAGCAAATTTAAATTTCCGCCAGTGCTGTGGCACTGCAATCTTTAGCTATGTCTTGGGCTACTCAAATATTTAAATTTTTTGATACTAAATTAACTTCTGAAGTATAATTTTTTTTATTGTTTTTATATTTTTCAATATATTTATTTTGTTTGTACAAAATAAAAAAATAATTTTTAACGATACAATAGTCTTTGTTAGGCTTAACATCAACGAAAATTCAACGCAAAGCAACACGCAACGGAGAAATATTTCAACACGGGATAAATTAATATATTTTTTCGTACACAATCGGTTATCTGAAATATCGATTTTCCGAACAACCCCAGTCCCCAATTGATTCGGATAATCGATGCTCTACTGTATAGCACTTCTAGTTGTGATTGTTAATTAAGCATTGATTGGAAATAAACTATTAATTGCTTTAATAATTTGAAATATAATAAACTAGCAAATGAGCCCGGCATTGCTCAGGCAAACGATTTGGATGATTTGGTAAATATTGTACATTTGGAAATTAAGTTATTACTGTCAAAAACAAAAAATTGCATCTAAAATAGTACTGTAGAAGCAGTTCCTCAGGTTAAGCCTTAATCCTCTCCCTCTCCCCCGCGGTGGAGAATTTCCAAAAATTCCTTCTTAGTGTGCATTCTCATTGTGTACCCTAACTGTGTATCAAATTTCACCTCTAGGTTCAGCAGTTTGCTCTGGATGATGATGAAATAGATTATTTCATTATATATATATTTCATTGATGATATCATCTTGAAACAAAAGTATAAACTATGGATACTTTCAAGAATTTTATAATTATAAGAAACAAGAAAAATTTGGATTTAATTTATAATAAAAATAATAATTATTAACAACCCTTTGGGCATGTTGAGCATTGTGACATCACTTGGCACGTGTATATGCAGGATACATAATGAAATTAATGCAATTTTCATATTTTTACAGATATATAAGCCTGACTACAATTATATCTTTGATTTTTACACTTTCTGTATTATTTAATAGTATAAAATACTTGTGGGCAGTGCTGCTGTTTATAGGGTAATTTCAATCTCTCAGAGTAATGTTTAGGGTAGTCTTATATATAGGGTAAATCTAGGGTAAAACTGCTCTGTGATCTGATGCTATTACCCATAGCACCACAAGTTTTGCCAAAAAATCTAGGGTAAAACTGCTCTGTGATCTGATGCTATTACCCATAGCACCACAAGTTTTGCCAAAAAAAGTTTGTCTAAAACCATTCTGTTTTCCCCTATAACTAGAAGATTTAAAGATAGAATGGAAGCTAAAGAAATAAAGCAGATTGGTGTTAGGTAGATGGGTGTACACTGTATATTACACCAGAGTAGGATTTCACTTTTCTCAACCTTCATGCCATTAGACTGTATTGCACACTAAAGTACGGGTACAACTTTGTAAGCTACATTTGTGTAAGACATCGCATAGACATTCTTTAAAAACTGAAACAATTTGTAGACTAATGCATGCTCCAGTATTCAAAAGAAAATATTGTTTTATTTGAACCTTCAAACCAGTGTTAAAATGCAAACATGTATGTAAATAAATAATTTTAAAAACTGATCATTTATGTATTAAAGTACGTTTGAAATCAACTGAATGGCTTACAGTAATACCCCGACTTACGCGAACTCGGAGTTACGCGATTTTCAAATCTCGTCGATTCGTCTTTTGTTTGAGTGCCAAGCAACCCTTGATTACTCACTCCCCCACACTATTGTTCAGCTTACATGTTCGGATGTGTCGCGCGGAATCCTCACATAGCTATAATTTATTTTGTGTTATTTATTTCTGTGTTTGTTATATCTACGGAGACTGGAGAGACTTTACTATGTCATCCAAACGAAGTAGAACTAATTCTTCTGCATCAAACAAGAAAAGAAAAACTTTATCTTTGGAATGTAAAGTTAACATTGGGTACATTCGTAAAGTCGAACGAGTTAAACGAGAATGACGTCATCGTTATTCCTATTTCGTTAGACTTTTTGAATGATTCGTTACTAACACGTTTAACTCATTTGACTATGAACGTACCCTTATTAAAGACTTCGATACAAAAATGAAAATTTGTGAATTGGCAAAGAAGTTTGATCTACTGGAATTGTCGGTCAGAACAATTATAAAAGGCAAAGAAAAAATTCTCAAAGCTGTGAAAAATGCTCAATCTTTAAATTCAAGCATCATTCGTAAACGTCACAGTATTATCGCTGAGATGGAAACAATGTTAAAATTATGGCGTAATAA
>NW_019384420.1:320282-330844 GCF_000671375.1 Centruroides sculpturatus | reverse complement strand
GTAAACGTCACAGTATTATCGCTGAGATGGAAACAATGTTAAAATTATGGCGTAATAATCAAGTAAATGTGAAAAATTGTAAAATAATATAGGCCTAATTTGTTATACATATGTATTATCTAAGATTTTATTAAATATTTTTTTCTAAATTATTGTTTTCTTTAGTCTCCGGCCCCAATTAAAAATTATTTGTATGTATTTATATGCGAAATTATATCCCGACTTATGTGAATTCGACTTACGCGATTAATGCTCGGTCCCACCTATCATGTAAGTTCGGGGTATTACTGTATTTAATTTTCTAAAATACACAACACACGTTGAAAGTGAATTAATTAAAACTAAGTTAAATAACTGTATTCATTTGACTTACAGATATATTTTATGATTATTTAAATACTAGGCGAGAGTTTTTTCTTTTGCCAAATTGGGATTACCAAACTAAAACATCAATTATCTCCATATCAGACATAAATTAATACATCTGATAAAGCCTAAAACTCCTAAGACATCTTAGTTATTAAGATTTTTTAAAAACAATGAATTAAGAATTATTCTGATTATTATTTCACGATAATAGTACACGAATCTGCATCATATAATTGTCTATTTTTTTATTTGAGCAAGAGCTCAAGCTTGGAGAGTTTTCTCAATTTAAGGTAATCTAGGGTAAAACGAAAGTGCTGTCAGGGTAGTTCCATCAGGAGCAAGTAGCAGCACTGCTTGTGGGTTTAAAAAAAAATGAGATTTTTATTTATATTTTTTGTAATTTATCTGTAAACGCAAAAAACTTATCAAATTTCAACTCATTATAAATCATTTCAACTTTCACTTATTGACAGCTTTGTTAAATTTCACAGGATTGTATTATCTTTTAACTTTGTAGTAAAGTTTTGTTTATTTTCTCAGACAAAAGCAATAGACTCTGCTGGTCTCCCACTGTGAAGGACAACAAACTGCTAATCCTTTTATTACTTTGTTTTCAAAAACTCCCTTCTCTGTCAGTAGCGTGTCAAATGACTAACAAATTGCTTTCTGGCACTCAGAGGAATGTTTTCTTTTAGATTTAACAACTAGTATTGACAGTAATGAATTCTTTAATTTTATTTTTAATAATTTAAAAAATATTAATAAAATTACCAAATAAATGTTTGGGTCACAATTACTAAATGGTATTGCTATGTAATGAACATAAATTTTAATTGTTGCAAAAATTGAAAACATTAAATTTCTTATTATGCTATGATCGCAAGAAAGCAGGGTGATAACACCAAAGTAAGAAAATTGCGTTGTCAAAAATAGCTGCAATGACGTATTTGAAATGAATTGAGATTGGTCTGATCATTCAAACCAGGAGAAAAAGATAGAATGCGTAGCATTGTGGTAAAGTTTAAATATTCTACATTGTTATTTTATTGAATCACAACTGTTATGTACAACAATTGAGAGTAACAGTGCTCTCATGCTGTGAGAGAATTTACTGCAGATGGTAGTAAGGTATTGTTTTTCATAAAATTTCTCTGAAAGAAGTCATAACTTGAAAACTACAGTAGGAATTGTTTCAGAACATATCAGTTGAGGAATACTATAAAGCCTGCAGTTCAACTGTTATTTTTGAGAAATTCAAAAAAAAAAAAAAAAAAAAAAAAACATTATATATCTGCAGGATACATATGCCCCAGAATGTGGGTTAAATGTTATGTAATTGCAAATTAAAAATTTTGCAATTATGGTGTTTTCTATAGCAGCACAGTTTAACTAGAGTTTTATGTCACAATAAAATATTGGGATTTTCTTTGTATTCAGCATATTTTGAGAATATAGGGCTGTGCTAACATTTTCTTAATTTGATTAACATTTTTCACAACTAATTAGTCAAAGAATTATTCTTAGCAGTGGATGCCCTAAATTTAATGAGTAGCTTTTAAGTTTCTTTCATAATCTAAAAAGATACAAAGATAAACATCCAAACCCTATAGTTATATATTAATGCCAAACAATTGCAGAATTGTATTGGGCTATACTACTACTACTAATTAAATGCCAAGTAATTTGGCACTAGAGAAAGGTGTTAGGCAACATCTGTTGCTAACTTTAATAATTATAATTAAATTAATATTTTAATAATTAATTTAGAAGGTTCTGAAAAAAAAAATTGACCCAAAGCAGGACTCAAATCCACAACTCCTGTTTACCGAGCAGTCACATTGCCAGTTATGTTACCCAGACCTTTGATCCTCACTTCCAAACTTATTAATTTAGATATAACCATACTTGGTTACTTATGGTGCTAACTGGAGACAACTCAGTGCCTATGGCCTATAACTCCCACTATGGCACTCAGCCAGCTATTCCATGTTGAGATAGAAGTGATAGCTGGATGATTGCAGTGGAAATTACAGGACATAGGCACTGAGTCATCTCTAGCCTACACTGTAAGTAACAGAGTACAGTACTTTTTATATTCTATAGGATCTTCTGATATCCAAAATATATAAACTAATGTTTTATTTTTTATTTTTTTTTTGCTTCCTTAGTTATCTTGACATTTAAAAAATGGACTTTATATGTACATAATTGTTCCTTACTAAGTTTGAGACCCAAGATGGATAGGTGTCAAGGTCTGATAAGTGTTTTATTATAACAATGTTTACTTGTAACAAGGATATCATCTATTTATCTTCTACACAATATGATATTGTCTTTTAAGGATCACTGGAAACTGTCTTCTGTTATTTTTACTATAATCTCAACAATAGTATAGAGGATACTACATAGAAAATTCTATCAAAATCAAATACCTGGTGTAGGATAATACAGAGCACCTCAAAAAGATCTTTTAAGGAAATATTCCTATTGTATTCTTACTAATAGGTATTATTTAAATTACTAACTACAGTGGGTGATCGGTTAATGAACAAATCGGATAACAAACACTTTTGCGAAAGATTTTTATGTTCGGACAACGAACATAGGATCAGATAATGAACACCCCACAGAACAAACACAAAAAGAAGCGACGTAAAATAATGAATACCGATTAGTCTTCCCTTGTCTTTGGGCAACAATTCAAAACTTTTTGGTGTGTGAGAGATGTTGACATCGACGCTCAAGCCGGTATATACTGATCAGATAGTATTCCTCCAAACTTTGAAACTCTCCCTTGTAATTCCAGCTTTTTATTTTTCTGACAAAACAATTCTATTATATATTCACGAGACTGTCGGGTAGGCACTCGTTATAAAAAATATAATATTTTTTATAATGCATTAATGAAAGTCTAAAAATCAATTGTTAAATTATTAAACTTGGTAGAGAGTTTTAATACACTAAAAATGTTCATCATCATTACTGAAGTCTTCTCTACCCGTTGGCTGGTTGTCCTCTCGAGTTCTGGTCCTCTTCTGTTGTTGCTGTTATAAGTGATTCTGATTCACTGTAACCATCATTTATAGGTAAGTTGCTGAAGCTTTATTTCACTGTCAGATTTTTAGTTCTGGTTATAAAGGTCATCAAGCTTCTATACAATTCCTTTTTGTTTATTAAATCCTTTTCTTCAGGAGGCCATTTGTTGCTGTAGGTAAGGCAGTCTCTAAAGAGGGTCTCGCAACTGTCACTGAACCTGGAGAATTCGAATAAAAAGTGATGAACATTATCTTTACTATTATTGATTTCACAGATACTATTGTCCTTCTTTTTGAATCTATACAAGTAGGATCTGAAGTTTCCATGACCCTTGAAGTTTGAGTTAATTCAAATGAGGGGTTGAAGAACTTTGTTTCTTTTCCTTGTTATTATATTGGGTATAAAAGAGAAAGTTTGGTATCTGTCATCACCGACTCGTTCCATTCATTTTGCCACACATCCATGAGAATTTGATTTGTTTGATTTCCTTTCTTATTTCCTGTAGGGGGATTCTTTTGTAAGTAATTGGAGTATTTGCTGAAGCTGTTGTCTTCACTAGATGATCTGCTGTCTCATTACCCAGGTGATCCCTATGCCCTGGAATCCATTGGAATACTATTTTTATAGTTTTGCTAAGGTCTTGTGCAATTTTGATAGTTTCTGTGGCAAGTAATGAATTGTTTTTCTTGTTTTGCAATACGAAAAGAACCACTTTGTAGTCCGTGTTTATTGCTATAGAGCCTTTAAGGTAATTAAGGTTTCCTTGAATATAATTTAGAGCCCTGTAGATGGCTCAGAGCTCTGCTTGGATAATATTACAGTAAGGAGCCATTCTAAAGCTGGCTTTGTATATTGTTTTTCCTTCTTGTGTTTCTACTAATAACTCCTGTTCCTGTTGGCCTGTTGGAGGTCTGTTGGTTGGCCTGTGTATGCATTCCAGTTTTTGCTTCTGTTTCCATCGTTTACAAATTCTAAACTGACATAGTAACTGTTTTCGTCTGATGGGTGGATATAATATTTATTATTTCTAGTGTAGCTGCTGTCCCTGTCAATTCCGTGTTCTCTAATGTTTTTGATCTATGCAATTGTCCTTCATTTCCACTTTTTCAATGTTCATGTTATGTGAAAAAATTGTGGAAGATTTCCATGCAGACATATGTCTGTCTTTATATGTAAATATAAGAAATCCATTCTCCATAGAAAGTTATGATTTACCATTAAATATTTTAAATTTGAAAACATTTGTAATTAATATATAAATTAGTTTTTAAAATCAAAATATAAAAAATGTAAATGGAATGTTTAGTTATTAAAAAATCATTCAATTTTTCTTTTATGGAGTGGAATGGGGTAGAGTGAAAGTTGGAAAGTGGTAGTATTAATCATTTTCAAATGTCATTGGGTACATTCCACTATGCACCAAACATCACATTGGTGAATTGCAATGTACTAAAATATGTTCTGATATTCACTGATGAACTTATCAGTACAGCAACCAATGCACTGTCCACTCACTAGGAAGTGGATATGGTCAGACCTTTCAAAGCAATATGGCTGCCTTCACAATTATATTTAGCAACTTTAAAAAATAACAATAAAAACTGAATAAGACTGTTACTATGTGATAGTATTAATCTCATACATTGTCATTAAATATCATTTCATAATGATTAAAAACATTTTTACTATCCAAAAATTCCAGTAAAAGCTTATGTTGTGGCTGAGACTGATGCATACCAGACCATACACATTTAATCAGTTGTTGAAATCTGACAACCCTAGTTGTAACACAAAAACGTCATTGCATCAACATATCATCCACAACTCAAGTAATTAGTAAAGCACAGTTTTATTTCATTGGCTGCATTCAGCAGAGTCAACAGTTGTAACTGAGCAAAGGTGTGTCAATTAGTAGCTGTTATGTAGTTACATCTGTTGAATGATGAGTGACGTGCATTTGAACAAAAAGCAGCCATCATTGGTCAGTTTCAGGAAGTGATAAATAGCATAAATGAAAGACACTACTAAATATGACATCAAAATACCAAACACGTTCCAAAACAATGCTACTGTAGAGGGCGTTCAGCAGAAAAATACTCAACAGCTTTGAAACTGTTGAGTCTGCTGAACACAGCAATTTAAGATATATAGAGATAAGGTAGCACAACTCACTCTAGCGAGAAAAATGCCACTGCACATGACGTCACCATTGAGAAACTTGATTCACTACCGCTCTGTAACACGTGCTGTTTATGTCAGAAATGCAATCTTAGAGAAATGAATGCACCACAAAACTCACACAATGGTTAATAAATACATACAATTGTTAATATGGTGCTATTCAAAATCAAATTAATTAATTTAATTATCCCTGTAAACTTATTCTACATAACATGCCACAATTCACTCGTATGATAAAACTAATTAGAGAAAAAGTATTCTACAAGCAATTAAATCATTACTTTATCTTATGGCTGCTCCTCAGGCAAATAAACATGAAACAATAAGAAATAAATGTTTTTCCACGATATTTTCCTTTTTAAAGAAGAAAATTCTGAACTTTCATGTAAAGATTTTTAGAAAATTTTTTTTGTTATAAATATATTTCTTATACGAAACTAAAGTTTAAAAAAATAATACTAATGCTTCATAAGTAACAAAATACATTTTTGCTTTTTTATTCAATACAAAATTAATGTAGGTATTACAATAGATCTAGCTGTAGAGCTAGATATTAAATAACGTGTATATTTATACTGGTTTAAACAAAGCATTGCATCAAGAGGACTCTATATATATATATAATTATAAATTTTTTAATGTCTGGATGTGCAAGCATATGAAGCTTGCCACTTTCTTGCCTTTTTTTGGTGTTGTTTGGCAGACCTTTGGATTTTGCTTTCTGCATTTATATAAAGTATTCTTATAAAAAGTCTTGTTCTGACATAATTTTATTACTTGGGGATGCAAATGTGAAAACTTCTTTGATAAAATTTCACAAAGGCCCTTAACGACATTGCTCACTTTGGAAATATTGTTTCCAATAAACAGTGAAAATGTTACTTCCATTTACTTTACAGAGTTCAGCTAGCTATCTGTTGGCATTATCAAGCCACCTCAAGACAACTTTTCTATCCAGTCATTGTTCAATTGAGGTGAAGAGAGTTTCATTTCTTCACTATTATGACCAAAAGAAATATCAATTTGCTTGCAATGATAAGCAATATAACCGGCTAAATAGTGTAGTCCCTGTTCAGAACATTCAGCTGTAGGTACTGATAGACAAGATGGAGAAATTTCTAAAGTCATTTCTTGCACCTCTGAGTCCCCCTCAATCATCTTAAGTTCTTCTTCCATACTAGGAATTAATCCAGTGAAAAGATGTGATGTAAGGTATTCATCAGCATCTTTGTCAATTGCTACTGGACATGAAGAGCTTAATGTAATGTCAGTAACATTTCTACTCATGACGGAAATGATTCTTAAATTCAACAGGGAAGGGTGGTCATATGTTCTTCCTAATGTACAAATCTGAGAAAAAAATTTTTGTAAACAGTCTTGATTAAATCTTGCAGTTAAAATATACTTAATATTGTAATTTTTACCAAGGTCTGTGTAGCAGCAGAGGAGTGAACAAATAAATATAAGGAAGCCTTTCTGAAATGGTAATAAACGTGTTCTTTTTCCCAACCTCGTGTTCTTACAAATAGAATAAAATTTGCGAAGTCTTTGTTCTTGGCCTTCTATATGCATTCCAAAGGCACTAGCAATTGGACTATCGTCAATTTTAGGGATTCTTGAATTGAGGATGTCAAAAGTATCATTTACAAATTTTACAAAATCAGAAATTTCCTGGTCATCAGGTAGAAGGAAAGATATTGCTTGAGCAAACACGATTAGAAAATAACTGGCAAGCAAGATTAACTTTTTGACATTCCCTTCCACACACATCCACATGAGCTTGTGTCAGTTTTGGACATAGCTTTATTTCTCCATTATCCAAGGATAATATTTTCAGAAAAACATCTTTATTCACATGTTTTCCTCTTGGTAAGATAATGCCTTCATCTAATACATGATTCCTCAAAAGTTTAATCAAATGTGACACATCTGAATAGACCCATATGTGCTTTCCTGGATTTGTAGGATTTTCAAAGCATGTATTTTCATGGTCAACTTTGTGATAGTTCCATACCTTTGAATTTTTTCCTCCCCGATCACACACAACACCAACAACTATAAAACCTACACTGTGAACTTTAGTTATTATTTCTTTCAATAATTCACCTGTCATAGTGGTATCAAAGTCATAACAAACAAGCTGTTTCCAATTCCCACACAGAGCACAAGTCATTACTACCTGCACCTGACTGTGAGATCCAAAAACTTTGTCCATCTCTTGGTCATAACAGAGTCTGGAGTCAACATTCATTTCATCAAAGCTCAGAATGCAGAAAGATTCTATAACTGTGACTTTCAGATTTCATCTTCATTATTTGCAAAACATTATGCAATACTCCTGGATAGCAATGAAAAGATGAAGAAAATGATGAATAAAGTAGAAAGTGCAGGTAAAGGGATTCCAAGGCTTTTTCTCATATACACATAATACTTCCTAGACAAAAAACACAGGGTTAGTGCTTTTGCTATATCTTCTTTTGTCCAGTGTTGCTTCATTTTTTGTGTTATAAGGCAATCTATTTGTGTTTTGGTAAATATTTTTTTTCAAAATATTATTTATTTTCTCATTCACTTCTTTGTGTTTTTTACTTTCAAATAATTTTAATTTTTTGGTTTTTCTCAGTAAGAGCCAACTGTAATAATTTATTTTTTCTTTTCAGAGTAAATACTTCCCTCTTCAAGTGATCAATTTTAGCATTTACTAAATCCAGTTTTGTTGCTAATTTCACTTCCAGAGAAGGCTCATTTATAGGTTTAGTTTCAATACCTGTGTCAATTTTATTCTTTTTTGGTGAAAGACGAGACAGTTTGTTCAGTGCACATTTCCGATTCTCTCGCTGTGTATATCTTATTGTTCTGTCATGCATTTGCTCTACTATCTCTGATGTACATGGGACATCCGAAGATGTAACAGGAGCTAGATTTAAAGACGGCATAGCATCAGGCTTTAAGCATCTCCTGGAAGGTATATTTAAGAGTTCTGCTTTTAGATCTCTCTCATAGTTGTCTTTAAGGAAGTGCACACTGCAAACTGTTGCATTTTCAACATTGACTTTTTGTCCTCTCGTTTGCAGGCATGAATCAACTTACTTCTAAGAGTAGGATGCTTTGGGAAAGAATGATAAATTACATTATTTCCTTTTGTCTTTTGATTGTAATTTTCACACATAACAGTTTGGCATTATTCAACTTGATCAATGAACACTAACTGAAAAATTCACATGTCAACACACTACTATTTAACAGATACTTTGAAAATATTAAATTTCATCTTATATTCTCCTTGTATTCCGAACACCCATCAAAACTTAATTTCAAATGTAAACAAACAAAGATCACCACGGTATGTCGAAAGCTCACGTGTTTCTCGGAGCATGTTTTTCGATGGAGACGTCACGTGCACAACGATTAAAAGAAAAACCTACTGCACACGCAAAATGAGCACTCCCTGGCAGCCATTGTTACCTATGTACACACCTGCATTTGAAGTTACAAATACAATATAATGACAAAAAAGAATAGTACAGTACTATAGAATCTGTACAGTAGAAGTTACCGAAGTTACAATAGAAAGTAATATTTATATACATACAAATTACTTAAAAATAACTTTTATTCAACTTACTATAAATTTCACAATTTTTATGTGATTAATTGTACATGCCAAAAAAATGAAATCTTAACTGTTTTTTGTTAAAAAGTTAAAAAAATAGTATATTGAATTGAGTGTACACTATATACGTATAATGAAAGTCTTTATTTTTTATAATTTTTCTGTATTATTGTAAGTAGCTGTTACAAGTAAATCCCAAGCTTTGCATCCTCAAAATGTATACAATAGGCTTACAACTTATCAACTATTTGACTTTGACATTGATTGATATATATCAAGTTATAACATAACTAAACTAATAAAAAACGCGGAATTTCAAAAAGATGAATAGGTAAAGCTTACTTGGAAAACTTTCTTTAGAAAAAAATATCCAATACGGTTAAAATAAAATGGCGACCACGTGATTATTCCATTAAGTTAGAATTTGACGCTAAGCGAAATTTTCAGTGTTGCCAACTTAACGAATCTCGTACGTAATTTTTTTTTCTTTTTTGATAGTTCGGCTATCCAATTAATCAAAATTAATAAAATATATTAAGTATTAGTGAAATTTAATCGATAATTATTAAATTGTTTATGAATTAATTATTTACATGTTACAGCTTTTTCGATATCAGACGCTTTCTGTCGATTTAATCCGCTGCTAATGCTATTGCAAAAACATTTTATCAAATAGAATATATCCTTATATTAAATTGCTGATAATTTTTGCTTATATTGATTGCTCAATTATAAAATTCAAGTATTTTAAGTTAATTAGAAATTGTCAAAAGGTTCACTGTGAATTTCCATAAATTTCCGTTATAGGAGAGAATATCCCGATTTTCAGATATTCTCTCTTATTCGGTTCCTTCAGATTTTTTAATAAATCAAATACAAGAAATTCATCTTTGACTTTTTTAAATGAAGTTCTTGGTATGTCCTTCATTCTCGATAGTGAGCATAAAGAGAAATTATGCAGTTTCACTCAGAGAGATGATGTTGATGGCGTCATGTCTGTGAATTGGCATCAATAATCGGCCGACCCATATGGCCGTGGACCACTTCGGAACAACTTTTAAACTTACACTCACAACATACAGACATGACACAACACATAAAAAGCATAGACACCATCAAGCAATCGTGGGCTCGAAAGGCACTCCATGGCAGGCATCCTTACGGCCTGGCCCAGGATTTTGTTGACAAAACTGCGTCAAACAGCTGGTTAGATCGGGGATGCCTCTTTGGGGAGACGGAAGGATTCATGATTGCCATACAGGATCAGGTCATAAATACTAAAAACTACAGAAAACACATACTCAAAGATACAACACTCACAAATGACACATGCAGAAAATGTCACATCATGCCAGAAACTATA
>NW_019384420.1:304029-318863 GCF_000671375.1 Centruroides sculpturatus | reverse complement strand
TTTTCTAAATTATTGTTTTCTTTAGTCTCCGGCCCCAATTAAAAATTATTTGTATGTATTTATATGCGAAATTATACCCCGACTTACGCGAATTCGACTTACGCGGTTACCACTCGGTCCCACCTATCGCGTAAGTTCGGGGTATTACTGTATTAATAAAAATAATAATAATAATTATTATTATTATTATTATGTAATGTATAATAAATTTATTATACAATACTGTATAAAAATTTATTATACATAATAATAATTATTATTATTATGTATAATAAATTTTTTACGTATAATAAATTAACATAATAGCACAATTTAATAATTACAGTATATTATTGTCAGTTTTGTTCCTTGTCATTTATTTAACTAAATATCAAACTCAGCGGTTTTAAAACACTTAATAAAACTTTAAACACCTTCCATCGCTGAGAAATGTTTATTTAATAAAATACGTTCGAACTCATTTACACCCGAGGATGGTTTATTCCATGAGGCTGAGATATTAGTGTTTTATTAAATAAACATTTTTCAGCGATGGAAGATGTTTAATGTTTTATTGTCATTTATTTTATCCATAAACCTGGTTTTATGGATAAATAAATGACACTTAATAAAAGGTTTTGGGTTTAAATAAAAGCTTTTTCATTCTTACGATAAAATTCATATTAAAAATTATGAAATCGAACTCGAAGGTTATATATCTTTCAATAAAAAAAAAAAAAAAACATTCGTCCTCACAGCGGTTCGATCTAGCGCTCTTGTAGTGATTGCAGTGCCCCTAGTGGTAACATTTGTCTCTAGTTGATTTTACAACTAGCGAAGATAGGAAGTCGAAAGACCAGTTAATCTACCAACTCTGCCTAGGCAGATCGCCCAAGTGTTGCGTTGCCATAACTAAACAAACAAACAATCTCCCTAATATACAAAAACTTCTCTACAAAATTTTAGAAATTTTCAACAAAAGACAGAAATTATTATTCAGCTTCAAAGAGGATGAACAAAATCGTCCCCCATAAATACAGAAATAACTTCATTTTTTTATTTAATTATCGATCGCCATATTTCACTTTCTTATATAAAACAGTCTGGGAAGTGAAAATTATTTTATTAAATAAATTTGAAAGAAAATTCCCCCCTTTTTTATTGTTTCATTTCACAGAATAGAAAACTGTATAAATGTTAATGAAACAACAATATAAATTTGATTAAATTGTAGAAATATAAATTTTTAAACAGTATAAATGCTTTCATTTCATTTCTATGCGGTTGAGCATACCGTACATACAAATTATGAAAAGTGAGAATCGAAGAAGATTCTATCAATGATATATAAGAAGGCACTTTATAAAACAGAGGATGTATTGTACTTCGTATTTACTTTACAAATGAATTTCAAGATGGCGAATTTGAGGGTTGATTGATGTGCTATTGACATTTAGGGGGAAAAAATTTTAAATTAGGTGTGACTAAAGGAAAGTAAGTTGCAAAATTCATCTTTCCTAATCTCATAATTACGTCTGTATTGTAATTACTGTATTTTAAAACGTCAACAGCATTAGAATTTTTATGCGTATTTTGTACAGATTTGACTTTAGAAATGGATAAACTTATAAGGTAAAACTTTTCTTTTTTTCCCCCGAATTGAATTATTAAAAACTTATTTACATATTTGTAGAAATTTGCTTTGTAGTGACAAATTGGAAAATTTGGCTTACGATGTATACCGCGAGGTAAATGGATCATTTCGTTCTGCTCCTGTAGTGATTTATCACGGTTTATTCGATAATAAAAACAACTGGAAAAGAATTGCTTCCTCTTTAGCCAATGATTTATGTACAAAGGTACACCATTTTTAAAAAAATTTTTATGCTGTTTTTAAAATAGTTTAATTTTAGAGTAAATATTTTGTGTTTGGAAATTAAATTCGGATATTCTATCTATTAATTTTCGTACTTGCTTTGTACAGAATGAACACAGTCGTTGGTTTCAAACATCCTATTATTTAAAATAATTTTATATATACTTTTCTTTATTCATATAAATAAACTAATAATAGCTATCCAATAAATAGAATCATATTTTTATATTTTTTATCATTTTCCTTTCTTATTCGTTATAAGAAAGGAAAATTATCAAAAATATTCACAGAATACAAAATGCACCTTTGTATTATCCTTCAAATGATGAGTCGTCTTATACGTCTCTCATCAAAGAATCTGAAGATAGTTTCATGTTGTACGATGTGATTCCGTTATACCAATCTTTGCTTTATGACAATAATCTTCCTGTCTTTGTCTCGTTTAAGTTTTTTCTATATTTAATAAACAGTTCATAACTAAATAAGATTTTAATTTAAATCATTTTATGTAGATTTACGCTGTAGATATGCGTAATCATGGAGATAGTCCGACATCATCCATGCTTAATCACGAAGAAAATATCAAAGATTTGAACAACTTTTTGCAAAATATTGGAGAACCAGTGATCTTAATAGCTCATAGTTTTGGAGGAACCGCAGCTATGGATTTGGCTTTCAACAAGGTACAAGATGTGTTGTATATCTTATCTTATCTTGCATATCGTATCTTTAGTTGTATACATAAATACGAATTGATGTGTACCATTAAATATCAATTGAAGTACGTTTCATTAAAGAATATTTTAATATATTTAGCCACAGCTGATTAAGAAACTGATTTTAATCGAAGCATCTCCATTGAGATGTGCAGAAAACGAAGCAAATAGAGTCCTCCACATTTTGTTCCATATGAATCGAGCCATAGCATTTATTCGCAAAAATAATTCTTTTAGTAAAGCAAAATCTATATTAGAAGAGTACTTCCGGGATAAAATAAAGGTAAGCACTACTCATATATACCAATCTTGATGAATCAAAGTAAATGCTGAGCCATCGAATCGTAAGAGCCTCTGGGCGGAAGTTGGTCATTGTTTCCGGACAAACATTTATCATACGCCAACATACATTTTCTTTAACTTAATAATCCTATCCATGGTCTGGCTATCTCATGCCAATGCCTATGCTTATTAAAACATGTATATTATTATTATTTACGTTAATTCTTTATTGTATCAAAGTTTTACGTTATTTACATTGTAGATACCCGCGCTTTATGAAATAATTGCATCAAATCTACGCGAAGATACCTTTGGCATAAACTGGAAGGTTAATGTAATGGCTGTGGAAATGGCTATAGTTCTTCATAAAATTTTTGAAAATATATATCCTTTACAAGGCGTGTATCACGGAAAAACTTTGATGATTCATACATCATCTTCGGAATTAATCGGGTAAGTACTCATTCCAGCATATTTTTCTAACATAATACGAGACGTCATATTGAATTATAAAATATAATAAAATATAATAATTCACTTAAAATTTCTCAATTTCTCCTTCGCACACTACACGTTTATTGCGGCCGGATGGCCGAACGGTCAAAATGGCAGCCTACCGCTCTGGGGAACCCAGGTTCGAATCCGAACGAGTCCCCCCGAAAAATCCCCAGAAATTTTTCGGGGGTGGTCCGTTTGGATATGTCGGTCCCCGTCCGTCACCACTCGGCGGTCCCATTGTGGGCCTGGCCGAACCCATAATGGGTTTGCAAAAAGAGGCCCTCTTAGTACCCACAGGGCGGAAAGAGTTAAAAAAAAAAAAAACACACGTTTATTGGGTTTGCGATAAACGACGCAACACATAGGCGATCCGCTAAGGGGAAGATGCCTCGCGGGAGAACTTTTTTTGGGGGAAATTACCATTATTTATGCTAGGCACGTGTAGAAAATGCAGCAAATTCCACGCGGCTAGCCCGTTGGCCGAACTCGGTACCAACTATCAATGTTCATTGGTTTGCTTCCACTGAACATTCTCGGCAGTTGGTGGGCATTTTTTGCACACAACAGTAAGACAAGATCACATAGAGGAATCAATCTTCTTTGGTAATGTAGAATCGGTAAAATAAAATATAATAAATTATATATCTAGGCCTACACTATTTCCTATCAAAAGATACGGTGGAGGAAGCCTTGACAGAACCCGTCGTCCAGATTGCCAATTTTGTTCACTTCATTAGAGCAACCAACCTCTTGCTGAGTTTCCTGTACGACTAACTTGAAACATTAAAGTTTATTCTGTTGCAGTTATAGTTGAATAGAGTTTCCTTTTTTTCACGAATTCCAAGCTTCGCAAAACACACATCTGTAGTAGCGTTGGCCATCTAAATACCGATATGTAAAACTCTTAAAATATACAGTATTTATAAAGGACTTACTCGAAGTTATATAAAATCAAATATTTTTATTCACTATTTTGCAATTTTAATTGTGGAGTTTGTTTTTGTTTGTGAAGGAGAAAAATATCAGTTTATCTTATAAAAATGAATTTCATATTCATTTCTATTATATTTGAGGTTTTTATGTATAGGTTAAGAAAGTGTTTGGTATGTGAAAACACATTTTCACATACCGATAAGAAGTATGTGAAAATTATTCTTATCGGTATGTGAAAATGTGTTTTCACATACCGATAAGAAGTGTTAATTGACATGTGAAAGAGATGTTCACCTGTTATTAATTTGTTCGATTCATCAATATGTATTGGTCAAACAGAATATGTTCTAAATAATTTTTATCTTAATTACGAAAGATGTCTAATTATTTATATTATTATTTTCAGGACAAACGATTATGAAAATTTGAGGAAATGTTTTCCGAATGTAGATTTCAAGTGCGTGGAGAGTTGCAGTAATTGGATTCACATGGAAAATCCGGATGAACTAAGCAAAATAATATATGAACAAATATCAAATAACTAACATCAGGCTGAAAACTTCACTGCGATGATTTATGTTATTGATTTCTGCACGAAATTCGACGTTCACGTTTTACAGATGAAAACTTCGGCCGCAACCTCTCTAATTCTTCTGATAACTTAGAAGTTACTTTGATTTTTGTATCATTAACAAATACGCTGATTTTTGTAAAAATTTGACTGTTCTCACCTTTTCTTTTTTAAATCGGTTGTTGAAGTGATTGTTAATATTGATTACTCCATGATCGTTACTTTTTCCAAAGAAGAAAACACTATTTTAATTAAGAAGCATATACTTGCTTCTTAACTAAAAACTTCAAAATAATATCCAGAATAAATGTCACATCTAATTAAGATCATATTTAACTGTATTATTATTTCAGCAAGTATATTTTATGACGACTCGGATTTTTCGGATACTCACGTCTTAATAATATCAACAAATACACAAAATTAAATTTTTACGTGAAATGTAAAATGTCTATTAACAGAAGCTTCTACTTATCAAAGTGGAACATTTTTCATGGAAGAAAAATAAGGAAATAAATAGGTTAATACATAACCTAACAGATGGAGTTTTAAGAATTTGGAGGTCTTATCACAACAAGGCTGACCGGAAAAATAGACTAGATGTTTTACAAAAAATTAGCCTTTAATAATCACCATCAAATTTAAGAAATGATCCTTTTTTCAGAAGAAAACGGTTGCTAGCCACACGAAAAGGTAATCATTACTCTTGTCGGCCACGAACAGGCGATTCTCACACTTGTCAGGCACGGACAATTGATCTTTACCTCTGTTGCTCTGTTGTTTTACTTGGCCTCTGTTGCTTTGTTATTGTGTTTTGTTCGTTTATGGCGCCCATTTTTTGCTAGGCGCGCGCGATGTTAATTTTTGATTTTCTTTTTATTTTTGTTCCCTAAATTCTGTTAGGCGCTCTGAATCGCATTGGAAAGCGTGAACATTGTCATTTTCATCACACTATATCTCGAATTCTATTTTTATTCATTTTTGGATTCCCCCATCGTAATGGCAAAGTTTAATCAAAATCGAGCGATCGAATTTTGAGAATGACAATTCTGTATGCCACATAGAAAAGGCTTTGCTAACGCTCCGCTTCAATTAAACTATCTCTGTTCATCACACTCTGAAAAGGTATTTAACAGTTCAAATGCTACCAAATCTGGAATGGTGACATTTCGGACTAATAACGATTTAATTTCAAAGAAAAACATATTACAATTTAATAAGATATTAAATTTAAGGGATATACATAAGTGGTAGAGAGAAAGAGTTTACATGAGATTCGCGTGGCGATAAGTACTTGTGTAGTTTGAAGGATTCGTTTGTATACCTGATGCAGGAGAGGATTCGGTTTGTCCCTTAGGAAGGTTTAATAAACGAGGAGGTTGCACGTTAGAACAGTTCTGGATAATGTTCGGGATCAGAGTCGATCGTATATCCGTTTCGGAGGCACAGAGTTAACGGTATCGGTCGAAGAACTGGCGACGAATTCCGTTATAGGACCGGGTGGAGACTTGTTGAGTCGGGTAAGGAATGGGCGGCGACTTTTTCTCCTAGAGGAACTGGCAACGACTGCCTCCTTGGCCCGTCATTTCCTATGTTAATTTAAATAAAGTATGTCGAGAATTCATGACCGATCCTTCAAGTGTTAAAGTACCTTAATATTTACTTGTTTACGTTGAATGTTACTATTGCAGTTGTTTTCTATGGGTAATGTTAGGATAACCATAGAAAATAATTTTTAAATTAAACGACACGGATATGTTTGTTTTGTAAAATTACGACGACACAACACTTGAGCGACCTGCCTACAGGGAATGCTTTACGGAAGGTGTTTTTAAGGTAACTGGCCCCTATTCGGGCGTTACAGACGTGGAGAAAACACGTACAACTCCACGTAGTCGTAGTCGTAGTCGTATTCGTTGGGCTTCAGTTACACAGACTATTGCGCCCCGTGGTGGTGAGAAGTGGCGAACGTAATGTTTTCTTCANATACAATTTTAGGTCCACAGTAATTTATAAAGATATTTCATCTTACAATTCTTAATTATTTTTTGTAAATAATAATAATACTGTAATAATAATAATTTGAATAAAATAATTTTAATGAGTACTCCAGTTGGCAACACTTTATCATTAGAGATGAATGTAAACAAGGTATGCTGGAGTATGTTTTTAAAAAAATATTTTAAATAAATATAATATTACATATTGAAATATATTAATATAAACCAATTATTTACATGTGTATCAGGTTAAAGCACATCTGTACAGTTTGCAAGTGTAAAGAAATGTCTTGAAGTATTGTTTTTGATATTTATTAGTTGTGATAAAATACCAAGTGTATAATTTATTTGTAAAATGTCACTGCATCCAGAAATTTCAACATATGGAGAACTTGAAAGTCATTATCGAGAATTATGCGAGAAAGAGGTAGGTCTAGACTATTTGTTTGATTATACGATTATGATTTTAATAATATATTGGTAATTTTCTATATAAATATCTTAGTTTAATGAGATTAAGATGCATATAACAAAATAAAGATGCATATAACAAAATAATATGTGATTGGATTAATGGGATAAGGCAATCTGCCAATTGGATATACCTTATCCCATTAATATGAGAAACTAACCCTACTTCTTCACTTATCTAACACCTATCTAAACTAGATGTTATATACGTGAAGAAAGCCAGGCTTTCTGGTTAGTGTCGTTCAGGTGTGAACCCACAACTAGTGTTCAGTTATCTTACCTTATCGGTACAATGAGACTGTTGGTACCTTATCAGAGCTGTAGGCCATACCTGTAGGAGCAAAAAAGTCAAGGAACTATACTTCTACGTGTGACCCTTTGCAAAATACAGTCCCTTTTACAGGAGTCTATAACTCTGGTGGGTGGTAAATCCCTCATTCAGAATTTACATCTTACCATTTTATACACTTGGCCACTGGTGAGTGCCATTATATATGAATTTCTTAGAAATCTCTCTGAATATTAATAGAATACAAAAGCAAAAATAGAAGTTGATCAACTGAACAACTTAAATCTAGCATTTAGTATTTCTATAAATGATTCCATATATTTTATAGGGCATATTATTACAGCTTGTCTCTTTGGCAGATGTATGTAAAACAGCTGTGGCTGTATACAACAGAAACAGTTTTTTTCCCCTGTAGAAAATGGCTATGCATATTCTATGATAAATTATCTGTCTTAATAAAATGTTGCTAATATATATATGAAATGGAAATTTTGCTAATAAGCATTAATTGGGATCAAATTTTCAAATTATTCATAATAAATAAATAAATAATGAAATCCTGTCTATCAACAATAATTAACTATTGTGTTTCATAATCAACATTAGTATCATTAGACAGGTTTTGATCTATTTATAATTTATTTTGATATTAAGTGCTATATTATTTAAAGTTATTCATAATTTTCCAATAATGTTTATTGATATTATCTACTATGAATGAACCATAATTGCCAGAGATATGAAAAAGTTATCAATGACAGGGTTTAAAAGTAAAATTTTTACTTGATATTTATGATTTTTAAAATAATTACAGCAAGTTCCCACCTAATGTGTTTAATAGGTTTTCAAAAACTGCAATGCTAAGTAAAATAACTTATAACAAAACCAATTTTACCATAGGCTAAGTAATAGTAATATAAACAAATTAGATAAGTCAGTTAATAGTATTCTAATTGGATCACATTTGCATTAAATTTTATGTTGCACATTTCTTTTGTATATTGTAATAAATGAATTTTATTAAGAATGAAATGGGTAATTAAATTCAAATAAAATTGAACTTTTAAATTTAAAAGAGTTAAATGCATACTATTTTTTAAAAAATTTACTAGAAATAATATGTATCTAACTGTATAGAGAATTAAAGTTGTAATTTCTTTGAGTGGTTTAATTAATTAATCTGTTGTATTAGTATAATCAATCTCTATTGATTGATATATGTTATAACTTCTGTTTAGTTTTTAATGAAAATATTATTTTTAAAAATTGAAGATTACATTATTTTATATAATAAATAATGAAACATTTAAACCATTATTATCCCACAATAATAATTTCCAGTTTGATCAAATATAGAAGAATATTATAATATTTAATAATTATAAATAACTCTAAATCACAATAGTATAATGTTTTAAAGAAAATAAAATGTTAGATGTTATATGAATTACTAGCAGACCCCGCCACGCCTTGTTGTGGCTCAAAATGTATCTATTATAAATGTATAACACTTCCCCCCTGGGAGAAAATTTTTCGAAAAATTTCTTCTTAGTGTACATTCTCTTGACGTACCCTATTAAAACACAATCAAAAACGCAAAAACCCCGCATCTAAAATAGTATAATAGAAGCCAAGTTTTTCATAGTAAGCCTTAATCCTGTCCCTCTCCCCCACGGGGGAATATCGAAAAATCCCTTCTTACTGTACATTCTGTTGACGTACTCTATTAAAACGCAATCAAAAACGCAAAAACCCGCATCTAAAATTTTATAATAGAAGCCAAGCTTTTCAAGGTAAGCCTTAATCCTGTCCCTCTCCCCCCAATGGGGTAATTTCGACATGTATTCGACAGCCTATGTCCACCCTGAGGTTCCATTCTAAATATTGGTGAAAGAATTTTTGAAATCGGATGAGTAGTTTTGGAGATTACCTGCTGCATACAAACTAACATACAAACATTACCTCTTTATTATATTAGTATAGATTATTTAACACATGCATTATTTAAATTCTACAGCATCTTGGTTTTTGAAAATTATATTTATTTGTTTATTAAAACCCTTTTTAATTTTTGTAATTTGTACTTGTTAATTAAAATTTTATTTTTATTTTTCAATTAAATTTCAATAAGTAAATTAATATAATAATGATTTATTTTTAGGAAATTATAAACAAGGAACTAGAAAATCTTTTAGACAGACATGTTCATGTCGAAGGAAAGATTATGTATCTTCAAAAAATGCTGTAAGATTTAATTGTTTGAGTTTGATTAACTTGACTTTTCAATATAATACATTAAATTTACAATTATATAAAAAAATAGAATATAAAATATTTATAAATAGGAATAATTAAATAATGTCAATACACCTTTAATTCCTTATGAAATTTAATTAATATTTTTGGCTATTTTTATAGCCATTAAGTCGAATTTCTTAAATAATATATGTATTTTTAAAGAATTAAATCTAATTTTAAGCAATTCTATCCAAAATAGTTTAAAGAAAAGCACATGATAATATATAAAAAATCATTAGATTACAAGTAAAAATATAAATAAAAATTTTAACTTATGTGATATATATCCAAACTGTTAAGTATAGAAAAGAATTTTATACAAATACATGTATTACTTTACATTCATTTCTTACAGGCCAAATTTACAGCTGGTATATTCTGATTCGGAACAATTAACCAATTTAATATCATTTACTTCATCATTGGCTGAAAATATAAGCAGTAAAGTCAAGAAGTTGGATCTTACAAAAGCAAGTATTATTATTTAATAAAAATAATAATATATAAAAGGAAGTTTCTCAAATGTAAAATCCAACCCAAATTGCATTTTGCTGGACTGAGAATTTTTTGCTCTGGAAAATGCTGTGTTATTACATACTAGCAATTGTTTCAACTAAAATGTTATAATTACTTATTGATATAAAGGTGTCAATAAGCAATTGTANATGCACAATATTAATATAAGTAATTTGAAAATTAGTATAAATAATAAAATTTTATGGATTTATTTTAAAATTCATTATCTATCTAAAAATCAATGTTAAAATAAATGAAATGTAGATTTTAAAATGAGCAATGCCAGGCTGCAATTTTTAATCATATTTTTAATTAATTTAATTTAAAATATATGCTCTCCACCTCAAATTAGTAGTGGCTTGCCCCTGTACATCATACTTTTCTTTTAACAATAAAGTTGTATCAGTCATCTATCTAACACTTTTCAGCAGAAAATTTTTGAATTGAAATAACATGACTTCTGGTTTGCATCGTAAGTTCATATATAGTTTATTGGGGTCTCTTGCCCCTAAGCTTTTCATATCTGGTCTCATCTTTTATCTATCTAACTCCATTCTCAAGATTAAGGAAAGACAGATGGACAACACTGGAAATTTATAGGTCTACAGTTTTTTCAAATTGCAGCCTAAATAGTCTACAGTTTTTTTTACATAAATTTAAAAAATAATCGAACATCAACATTGTTTTTATAGTAATTCTGAATTGTCTTACATGCAAATAAATATTTTTCTGTACTTGTAATTCTAACATTTCAGACTATAAAATCATTCTAATAAATCTGGATTTACTGGTTTGTTTAAATCATTGTTAATTTTTAGTTTTTAAATAGGGCTTTATCTAATTATGTACAAGATTAATGAATTTAAATTAACTTTAATAGTTTATATTTTTAATTGGTAAATCATTATTATCAATATTTGTGTCAGTACATTTTAAATTTATAATTACTTATTGATATAAAGGTGTCAATAAGCAATTGTAGATCTCATTTTAATTTTAAAATTGAAGGAAAAATTAGAAAGGAAATGAGTAATAAATAAATAGTGAAAAACAAGTTTAATTTCAAATTAAATTTTTTCATATATGTAAGCAATGTTTTATTATTTTAAACATTCTTCAAGAGATCTGTTATAATACAGTGCAAAGTCTATTAACATACTGTATTTTCCATATACATACAATATTTTTTTACAGTAGATAGAACTACCTTTCAAACCAGCATAGATATTTTTAATTTCTAATACTTTCAACCATAAAAGAGCATCTTCAGGATGTACACAATAAAGTTAAAAACAATTATCTTTTAAGGTTGAAAATACTAAAAATGTTGTGCTGGTTTGAAAGATGTTTCTATCTACTGTAAGATAGTTTAACTAATTAAGAATTCTTTTTTGTATATTTAAAATTATTTTTCATTTTTAGGGGAGAGTAACTGAATGCATGCAAAGAGTAGAAGATATTTTAGATCTTAAATTTTGTACTGATGGTGTGCAAACAGCACTTCAAAATGAATATTATGAACAGGTAGACAAATGTTTTTGAAATTTTAAATAAAGATACAAATTATAAATATGAATTTCAATATAAATATACTGTGATATTTTTATATTTTAAATTTTAGGCAGCAGCTCACATTCGTCGCTTTCTTAGTTTAGATCAGAGCGTATTAAAACGTTCCACTGCTGATAGTATTGAAGGTAACCAAAATCTGTGATATAATTATTTAAGTTTATCTCTGTAATTGATTTGTATATTTTGGAAGTAATAATTATTGTCACCATAAAATTCCTGTAGTAAAATACAGTACTATTATGAATGACACATAAACATAGTTATTTTATTAGTTGATAATTTTAGATGTTTAGATGAAAAAACTTTACAATTCGGGCTTTTTGTTTTCAATAGTTATTTTTTCATTGCTAGGAAGTAGTTTAGATGAAGCATTCTCAAAATTGCACGAAGCAGAAAATAAACTAAAGGCAATAGTATTAAGAAAATTTGATGAAGCTGTTCGAGATGAAGATATTGCTTCTGTGGAAAGGTTTTTCAAAATTTTTCCATTATTAAATCAACACAATGAAGGTTTAAGAAAATTTTCAACCTATCTATGTTCACAGGTAAAATATGAATTATGAAATTTTACTCCTAAATATTTTAGTTTTTATAAATAATTATTTATTTTTATAGATTGCAGAAACTGCACAAAAAAATTTAAAAATTGCTCAGAATATTGAAAGTAACAATAAAAGAGCAAATGTGATTTATGCTGATACAATAACTTTATTATTTGAAGGAATTGCTAGAGTTGTTGAAATTCATCAGCCTCTTATAGAAACTTATTATGGTATGTCATTTAATTTTATAATAAATAAAACGTATAAAAATTATTAAAATAATATATTATTATTCATTATTTTCTCTCTCTAAATTTCTCTAAATGGGATGCATGATTCAAAATTTTACACACATTATCAATAGTTAGTCATATAAAATTATAATAAAAATGATCATGATTTGTAATTTTGTTTTATGAACTTTGAAATAGCACATTCTTATAAATAATTATTATATATTTATTGTAATTTAATTAAAAGTTAAAATAATGCATTGTATATTTAAGAACACAAAATCTCATATAAATTAAGGTTTCTGTGTGCATTCTTTATCATTTTTAGCCAATTAACTTACTTATTATGATGATGTAGAAATATTATAATGAAGGAAATGAAAAGATAGATGTATTGTTCTAAATGAGATGAACAATATTTTAAGATCATTTCTAAATGATAACTTTTTGAAATGGATGAAATACATTTTATATTTATTATAACTATAAATTTGATTAAAAAATAATTTATAATAATATCAAAATATACTTAATTAGGATTAAAAATAACTAATAAGAATTCAGAAATAAGAAAAACACTATTTTATTAAATTATTTCTGAAGTATTCTAAGTATTCTTCAAATAAAATAGGAATTTAATTTTTATATAATTTAATTGTTTTGTATATACAGTGGATGATCGGTTAACAAACAGTTCGGATAGCAAACAAATTGGATAACGAACACTTTCACGAAAGATTTTTATGATTGAACAACGAACACTTTACTGAACAAACATAAAAAGAAGGGAAGGAAAATAATGAATACCGATTGATTTTCCCTTGTCTTCAGGTAACAATTTGAAACCTTTCGAAGCGCAGGAGACGTCAACATTGACACTCAACCTGATACCGATCAGATAGTATTAATATTCCTCTGGATTTTGAAACTTTCCCTTGTAATTCCAGCTTTTTGTTTACCTTTCTGACAAATAATTTTTTATAGTATTTGTGAGACTGTTGGATGGGCACTTGTTAAGTTTTGCATCGGGGTTTATTTATGAAAGGTGAAAGTTTAACTGTCCCATCGGATATTTGTTAACATTTTAATACCAAATTTTGAATTTCATCCAGGCCTTGCATTTAAATAATTTTTTGTGGGCTAGTTGATTTCTGTTCTCTGAATTTTTGTAAGTGGTTTTCTGAACTTTTTATTTAAAAAAGAAACTGATAATATTATAGAGCCTAAAAAGAGGAGTGTTGAGAACTGTGCTCGCCATAGAAACCAAGTAAGAGATAATAGCCAAGGTAGAAAGTGGGCATGAAGATGTCTGATGTTGCTAGGCAGTATAGCTTGAACAGG
Source organism: Centruroides sculpturatus (assembly GCF_000671375.1). Lineage (NCBI taxonomy): Eukaryota > Metazoa > Arthropoda > Arachnida > Scorpiones > Buthidae > Centruroides > Centruroides sculpturatus. Next base: position 304,746 of record NW_019384420.1, on the reverse strand, counting down.
TCTACAGTAGGCACAATCTTAGCTATGAAAGATATATCAAGAAGTGTCAAGCTGCTAATAGAGTAATGAAAATCACATCTGAGAAATAAAGAGCATTTTAGAGCTCATAATGGAACCTGAAACTGATCTGATGATAGAATAACTCCAGGGATGTCAGAACAATGATCATCCAAGTGGCATCCAAACCAGAATAAGGTTAATGGGGTTGTGGATCTCTACAATAACAATACTATTAATTACTTCCAAAAAATCCTGAAGGAAAGAGAAAAGCAATCGACATGGACAGATTCTTTAACCCCCACAAATGGAAAAACATGACTAATAAAAATGCAAGACTACATATACAGGTAACCCCCGTATAACACGGCACTTCTATAGCACGGATTCGCTCTAACACGGTTCGAGAATTGGTACCATCCCCCGTATAACACGGCACTTCTATAGCACGGATTCGCTCTAACACGGTTCGAGAATTGGTACCATCCCCCATATAATACGGTACTTTTATAGCACGGATTTACTCTGACACGGTTTGAGAATTGGGTAAAACCCTCGTACAACAGGAAATGTAATAAATTTTTACATACTTAAGTAATAATAGTTCACGAAAATTATTATTTTCATGAACTATTAGTACTTAAGTATGTAAATTTTCTCTTCTCGCCATCTGTCGATATACGTGGTCCTTCTTGAAACTTGTTTCAATGTTGCCAGATC
>NW_019384420.1:263373-302602 GCF_000671375.1 Centruroides sculpturatus | reverse complement strand
GGTAAAGCATGGATCTGAAGATAATGCAGAAAAATGCTCAGAGGATAAGGATAACTTGCCAAAAAGAAAACGCTCTCGGTTAATTAATAGTGTTTTTAGTGATGACGAAGAAAACATTGTTTAATTTATATTAATATGTATCACTTAAAAAATTTTTAATGAAGATATTTATCTTAATTATGAAAATATACTAGACTGTTTTTTAATTTTTGGAACCTAACCATCCTTTTCATATTAGTTCTTCGTTTTGTATAACACGGATTCGTATAACACGGCAATTTTTTGGAACGTAACTACCGTGTTATACGGGGGTTACCTGTATATGTATTTTTACTATTACATATAAATAAACGTAGTAAAAAAGTATATTTTTTTTATTTTTTGAAGTCGCCAGAACGAATTAATCAAATTCCCATAAAAACCTATGGTAAATCGATAATCGGTTAACGAACAATTTGGATAACGAACAGTCTTGGAGCGGATTATGTTCGTTAACTGATCACCCACTGTATTTTTTCAATGAATTTTTTAATATTTAATTAGATTTCACTTGGTAATAAGTTTAAATAAAATATTTTTGTTTTTGAAGGTCCAGGCAGACTTTTTTCTGTTATAGAAATTTTACAAAAGGAATGTGATCGACAAGTTAAAAAAATTTTAGATGACTTTAAAACAAGCAGGCAATTTCTGAAAAAGGTATAAAATGTAAAATTAATTTATTTTATTGCATAATACTGTCACATATTTAATGGTTCTGAATAAATGACAATCTAAAAGAAAATATAGAATTATAGCTTTTATTTGAATTTAATTTATACAAGAAGCTATCATCATCTTTCCATCCAATATCATATAACCCTTTGTGAGGTTAGTGACATTCAACCTAATTCAAAAATTTGTCAAAAGAGAAAATAAAAACTGTTTAAAGCAATTTAAAATATATATTTCTTGATAATTCAAGGGCAATCATTGCTTTTAGTATAATCTATATTCCTTGTAATTATGATTTTTAAATTTTAAGATTAATCATAAAATTTCTGAAAATTATCTGTTGTTGGAATATAATCAGATTTTTAGAAAAATATTAAAAACAACTGAAAATAATTTTTTAAATATAATTATTGATAAAATTATAAAACAAGGATTTGTATAGTGGTATTAATAGGAAATTGTCATAATGACACGTTTTTACAGTACAGCATTGATTATCTGAATACCGATCAACCAAAAAATCAGTTAACCGAAAGCGATCCAGTCAGCAAATTCAAATTTCTCTAGTGCTGTGGTACTGCAATATTTGGCTATGTCTTGGCCTACTCTAATATTATTTTTGTTGGTGTGTGTGTTTTAGCTGGCAGCACTGGCACAACCATATTGTATCGTTAAAAATTATTTCTTTATTTTGCACAAACAAAATAAATATATTGAAAAATATAAAAACAAAAAAAATTATATTTTGAAAGTTAATCTAGTATCAAAAACATTCGATTCAGCACAACACAGTCCAACTGGAACGCTTTCGGTTAACCGATGTTTTGGTTCATCAGCTTTCAAATAAATGACACTCTACTGTATTTTTAAAAATTTCTGACTAAAGAAAATAAATTACATAGTTTAAAAATAAATACATACTTCTGATGATCCATTGACATTTTCAGTGTTTTGCACTACTTCTGAATTTAACTCTTCCTTTTCTCCTTCTTTCTCTCCTTTGATTTCCTCCTCAGAAAGTGCTTGATGTTCTTCAGTAGAATCATCATCTGTATTTTGAACAGACTGATTTGTAAAATAACCACAGTCTTGAATTTTCATCAATGTTTCTTTTAAATGCTTATCTAACAAATTGTTAAAGATAAAACTCTTAAGTAATTTTTTGAAATTAAGAACTAACAAATTTAATGAATTATTCAAAATATTATTTAATAAATCAGATAGGATACAAGTCATCCCCAAAATGCTTCGATTTTTTGCCTCTAAGAGGGCAACAAAATGTTCTGCAGCAGATGAAAAATAGTTCTCATATGATTGACAGTTAATACCGTTTTCATCAAATCTCTGAGAATGTCCCGGGAAATCCGACTCCAGCTGTGTTCAAGGTCATCCAGCTGTGTAAACAATAACTCATCGGTGTTAAATTTCACAGAAAGGCGAGTAAAAAAAAAATAAAATTTGAAGCTTTTTCTTCAAAATTAACGCATTTCTTTCGTTTTTTTTCAGGTTTAAGTATTTTTTATGTTTAATTACAATTATATCAAAAACTGCTGGGAACTTAAGAGGTTAATAGCTTTCCTGAATTGATGAATTAAAGAAGTAAAATATTCACCAGTGACAGTGGTATTGCATTCTTTGAAATCAATCAGAGGCATCCCTTAGAATTTCCAAAAATATCATGCTCATGATTTTCTTTGATTGAATTGTGTTACCTTTGATTTCTTGGNTAAATATATTGAAAAATATAAAAACAAAAAAAATTATATTTTGAAAGTTAATCTAGTATCAAAAGCATTCCAATTCAGCATGACACATGTTGAGAGGGTACTTAAGGATACACCAGTATTTGAACGAGGCTTTTTTCCCCATCGTGAGTGGTGTGTTTCTCTTCAGATTCACAGAGAATATAGCCCAAGTGTCTGACATCTCCAGATAAACTCAAGAAAAAGAAAGAGTTTTGCTTGTTTTGTGTGGTGTTTTTCTGAGAACTGTGTTGTCAGGACGTGTGTCATGCTGAATTGGAACATTTTTGATACTAGATTAACTTCCAAAATATATTATTTTTTTGTTTTTATATTTTTTAATATATTTATTTTGTTGGTGCAAAATAAAGAAATGATTTTTAATGATACGATTATTATTTTTAAAAAATTTTCATTAGACTTAGCATTGATGAAAATTCGACACAAAGCGACACGCAATGGAGAAAAATTTCAACACGGGATAGATTAATATATCTTTTCATACATGATCAGTTATCCGAACTACCCTGGTCCCGAATTGTTTCGGATAATCGATGCTCTACTGTATTATTATTATAATAATGTTAATGAAATTAATAACAGTTTAAGTTTTAAGCAAAGCATTTAATGAAATCTGAAATTAAAAATTATCTGGTTTAATTATTTCTTTTAGGTTTCTGTCATTGCAGCATATAAGAGTTTTGATATGATAACATTCTAAGCAATAAATTTTAACATTAATTCCAAAGATGATTAATTTATTATAAATAATAATACTTATTTTGTTTATTTACATAATTGGTTCTTTTTAGGCTAATACAGTTCAACAAATTTTAAAAAATTCATACAAATCTACAGAGAAGTAAGATATTAATTTATATTTATTGAAATTTTAATATATTTGAAACTATTTCATTGAATAATAAATTTTTTTTTCTAGATTAGATCCGTTAGAGTTAGATGTTTTATTAGCTGAAGTCACACTTTTGAATACCAGAACAGAACTTTATTTTAGATTCATTAGGCGTAGAGTAACAGTAAGCATTTTGATAATTTTGTTTATATTTATAAGTTATTTTTTGCAGAATATTGAATTCTATATTTTATTAAAAATATCCAGCTTTTTTTTATTAATTTAATTTGGAAATTCCTGTAGTTAAAGTAATTTAAAATAGATATATTTTAAATTTTAAGTAGTATTTTTTTTTTTTTCATTTAAAATTTTAATATCTTTTAGGGAGATGTTGAAATTGCTGCATTGGATGAAAAGTCAAGAGAAGGTAAATTGGTTATTAAATTTAATCTCTATTGTTCTTCTAAAACTTTATAAAATGTAGAATAAAGTATTGAGTTGGGAAATATTTTGTGCTTTAATTTTGTTCATGTTTATTCTTCTCATATATGTTACTTTATTAAAATTGAGATATAATTATGAATTCTCTAAAAATTATATAAAGTTTATTCTTAAGCAGTTATTTAAAAATTATTCCAATATTTTCTTAAATTTTTTTATAGTCTTATTTTGTCTATAGTCTTATTTTATAGTCTTATTTTGCCAACTATAACAAGAAATACTATGAATCATTAAAGAAAAACAAGCTAACATATATCTTCTATTAATTTTTTACTACTTTTGCAAATATTGCAAGAATAAAAGCATTAAAATTTAATAGCATCAACTTTTATTTCTAGATTAGCTTTTCATTTTTTTGGTAAATATCAATATTTTCTGTATAAATTAAACAGTTACAATACTTGAATTTATACATTTAATTAGATAGAAATATTTTATCTCTCTCTCAAAATAATTAAATCATCTAATTCAACTGTTTGATAATGAATTATCTTTATAAAGCACATTATAAGAATATTTTAAATGTTAGACATTTAAAATATTCTTATAATGTTTTTTCAAATTACTTGTCTTGCATGCACATGGAAAATATAAATTACACATGTACATACAGTTTACAGAATTATACAATAATACAAAATATGATGATATTTAAAAGAAAAACCTCAAGAATAAAATTGTATTAAAGTAAAATACATATATAATAATAATAAATTAAACAGTCAATAAACAAATAATAAATGTACAGTGGCACTAATGTCACTACGAGATGTTTTATCAGAACTATGTGATTTACAATTTTAGAAAATTATACAGTGCTATCCACAACTCTGGTATATCTAGCATGAGAGAATTGCACAGTGATAATGTTGAGAAAAAATACATGTATTTATTCTTACAATTAAAATCATTTTGTTTATTGAAATTTTTAAATGAGTTTATAAATTGTTGTTATAAACAGGCTTAAAACAACAATTTTTTTTTACCTATTCTAAGTTTGCTTTTTATGTTTTACAAATAACATTTTATTTGATCATCTTGTAGCATAAGAATTAATGAAAATGCAAGTTTTGTTTGTATAAAATTTTATTTAATTATTAATCTGTTAAATCAATTAAAAATATAATATTCTTAACATTTGTTGCTGATCAATTTATTAATCTTAATGTTATTTATGTAGTGTTTATGTTTTTTCATATATGAATGATATTTAGATGACATTTTAGAATACAAAAATGCATTAAGTTTTCTCTGTGAAGATTAATTTGAAATAGGAGTCTTGTTTAAGTTGTTTTTACCTTATCAATGAATTTCTAGGAATGAATTATATCTGCTAAAATTAATTTTTTATAATGGTAAAAAAAGCATTAAAAAAAGAATTTTTGGATTAAATTGAAATTTACAGAAATATTTATCTTATTTTTTCTTAATATTAACCACTCAGCCACTCAGCACACATTATTACATTTGTACATTCTGAAAATGATGTCATGAAATTTTCTATAAGTTTTTCGGAGTAGATTATTAATATTTTATTAAGTGATTCAGTAATTAATATATAGTAATTATTAATTTTTTTAAAATTTTAAATTAAAAATATTAAAAATTATAGTTTTGATTATAGAGTTGATTTAAATTTTATTAATAAGTTAACAATGTTTTGTGTTATCTTCTGAAATATTAAAATTTTTATTTCAGAACAATTGAAACAATTAGATTGCTTAATTATGGAATGCGAATTAAGTCAATCTATGCAAGAATTATTAGGAATGTATATTATGATGGAAGAATATTTTATGCAAGAATCTGTGAATAAGGTATGATTTTTAAGTTAAAAATTTTTTAGAGATGCAATACAGATATACTTAAATATAAGTTATTATAATTCTTTTTACATAAATACAAATATAAATATTGATTAACCTGATTTTTAGATTAATGCCAAATAATTACTGGATTATATTGGACTACATTAATTAGAAAGGTGTTTCAAGTTGTGGGCACTGAAGGCATCCCCAGTCAGTGCTGTGGGTAGCCTGTATGGTTATATCTAAATTAATAGTTCTTGAAAAGAAGATTGGATGGAGATTCAGGTAGTGTAACTGGCAATGTATCTTCACAGCAAGTGGGAGTTGCAGCTTCAAGTCCCACTCCAGACCAATTTTTTTCTTCCAGAACCATCTAAATTAATTATTAAATTTATCAAAAGATGGTGCCCAATGCCTACCTCTATTACTTTTCATTTAATTATTAATAGTATCATGAATATAGTCTGATATAATCTAATAATCATTTGACATAAATAAAATTGTCATGCCAATTAACTAAATTACTAAATAATTTGTTTTTAATTATTTTTTTTAATTAAAAACAAATTATTTAGTAATCTAACAATAAGTTACTAAACAAATTTAACAATAAATTAAAAACAAAGTGGCATTAATTTTACTTTTCTCGAAAATGAAAGATCATTGACATTATCTTATTTTAATAACTAATTTAGTTTGAATATAATAAGTAAAGTTATCATTGACTTATGATTATCATCCTTAAACATAACAGTACAAAAGAGGCCCTGTTAAATTGCAATAGATAAACAATAAAAATGAAAATAAAAAAAGGCAGCCATCTGATAAAACAGTTTAAAATGAGCTATAATAAAATTAGTCATAGCACAAACAATGTATATGTATAATAGATAAAATGAGATACAATACAAAATAGATATCTAAGCTATGCACTTCAGTATAAGTTATATTTACAAAATTTCTTAAAATGTATAAAATTATAAAGTAAACAATTTTCAAATGGAGAAATATTAGAGACATCATAAGAAAAAAAATCTTTTGAAAACACACAACCTGTATAAATTGGGCAAAGACAGGACATGTTCCAGATAGTGTGACTGGATACATGTAAAAAATTTTGTCAGATGGAACATCATGAAAGTATTTAAAATATAAGATATGATCAGAATATTCCTTTCAAGCTTAAAGTATGCCTAATTTAAATTTTAAAATATTTCATCTTATTTTCAGAAAATAAGAGATTTATCTCAAGAGAAATAATAGATTTAACTTTAAAATAATATTTTAATTTCTGTTTTTATCATAAAAAATATACAAATTTAAAAATAATAATTAATCTATCGATTGAGTTTGTTATTCAAATATGTGTGAAAAATAATTAAAATGATCATTACTGTTTGTAATGACTAGGTTTACTGTCTTGAGTCAAAATAATCAGATCAGTATCTACCAAGAAATTAAGAAGATAATCTCCTCTGGGATTTTCACTGAATTAGTCAAACTCCTAACCTGACTTCTGAACACTCAGAAAGGAGCCCTGGGAGTTTAGGGATTCTCCATAAATACCTGGGGCTGTATTAGAACTGTATCAATGTTCTTTGTGAGCACACAGAGACTCAACACTGCAAGAGCTGCCTTGTAGTGTTGGAGATTAATTTGGATATATCTAATCACAATAAAGATTTACACTTATAAGGAGTTCTGCACTTTATGTAGCTGCTGCTGGCTCTGAAAGTGCTTGTTTAATTCTGTAGCAGTAGTCATGCAAATAAGTCCAGAAGTTGCTAATTGTGAGCCAACAGCCGTGGACCTGCTGCTGGCATGCATGTAATGCATGATACAATGAAATGTTGCCTAGTGCCTTGATGAAATAGTCTGCAGCAGCTGTTATACTAGCCCTTTATACTATATACCTTCCAGCTGTCAGCATGATTCCTCCCACTTTCGCATTGGCGGGTGCCCCTCTTAGTTTGATCTGACCACAGCTATCAAGCGAGGAAGACCCCATTGAGAGGCTGCAACACAATCACTAAGCCCCCACTAAAACAAAATGGAGACATAATGAGACAGATTTTTACTAATAAATGTGGATCAAATGCTTATTCTATGATAAGAATGCATTATCTGTTATACAAATCTATAAAAAATATTTTTTTTAAAATTGTTTTTATATATTTTATCTAGAACTATTAAATTCCAACTATTATATAAAAAATACTTGATTTAATAAATAAATTCTGAAAATGGCATTTAATAATAGAAATAATTTCTTTAATTTCAAAATACATTTACAAAGTATAATTATGATCTAAAAGTCTAAAATGTTTTTTTAGGAGGACAGTAAGCAGTTCTAGTGTAGATGGAATATGTGCAGTGTTAAATAATACATGTACACTATTGCAATCAAATTTTTGTACTGTTATTAATGATCGCCTGAAACAGGGTTTTCCATCTGGAATGCTTGATTTGAGTCAGGCTTATAATGTGCTTCAGTCTAGTATCCAACAAGGAAGATTACAATCATCAGATACAGATAGTGCTCGAATTATGTTTCTTGTAAGTATATTAAAAAAAAACCAGAATAAATTTTAATTTTAAACTTTCACAATATATATATCATCATTAAAATTTTAATTAAAATAATATTCTGCTTGGAAATAATATTCATGTTATATTATAAAAACATTTTAATAATTGTGTCTATATTTTATCGTATCTAAATATAGAATAACACACTAAGATCATTCTAAGTCAAAACATATTTTTTCAGCCTCAAACTTTTTGTATGATATGTTCTTTGACAGATTAATGTAATTTTGCTTTTAATATATGATATTTGAAAATTTATTATCTTTGAATTCCAGTTCTTTCTAATACATGAATACTGTTTTTATGTCAGCAAAATTTATTTAAGATATTAATTCATGTTCTACCTTCATATCATTCTTTGAAGGTAATTTGTATTTACAAGCACCTTAATTTAATTTTACTATTAATAAAGATAAACTTTACACATTTTATCTTTATTAATTCATAAATATTTTTGTAAAATTTACTAAAATAATTGTTGGATTAATAATGTAATTAAGATATCACTTTAAAATGATATTTTCATTATATTATTTATCTAATATTTACACTAATTTGGTTTCACCAGTTGTTGTTGTTGTTGTTGTTGTTGTTGTTTGGAAAATCCTATTTCACAAAAATATTTTTAATACTTCTATAAATCAAATATAAAAAATATTTTAATATTTCTATTAAATTCAATTAAATTTAATGTGAAATTATACAAATAAAAATACTTGTTATAAATTCTTAAATAAACCAATAATTTAATTTTGTTATCTAGTTATCTGACAAAATGAACTGAAATATGAATTAGATTATTACCAGAATATTTTCAAATACAGAAAACAAAAACTCATTCTAAAAAAATGTGTAACAAAGTGTAATTTTCTGAAATAAGTTATTTCTCATAAAATATATATCTTATTTTGATTGAAAAGTTAATTAGACAAAGCCAAAAAATTTGCTTCCTAAATAAAAAAAATATTTAGTTAAGCTGTAAATAAAGTTGTAAGCAGTATTCCTGAGACACATGATTTATATAAAGAGAGAAGAAATTTAGAATTTACAGTATAGTCTTTTCAAGTGTACTAAATAATGAATACAAACATTATTTTCTTATTAATTTTTGTAAAACTATTTGTTTTTCAGACTACTCTTAATAATGCAGAAGTTGCATGTGAACATATCAGAACACTTCGTAAAACTTTAGAAGTATATAAATTTTAATTAATTAAACATATCTCTTTAACTAAGTAAGATAATTTATTTTATTTGTTGTTTAATTAAGGAAGAAATGAATAAAGTTTTTAGTCAAGCATCTGAAGCAGAGAAAGCCAAATTGGAAGTATGAATTATTTTTTTAATATTGTTTATATATTTCTATAAACGTATTACTTATTAAGTATTTTCCCCTCTACATCTAAACAAATACTTTGATCATAATTAGAACTTTTCTGATAGTTCTGTTTGTAGTGAATTAAATGTCTGATTAAAGACTACTGTTTTTTAATATAATTAATATTTGTTTTAAGAAAATAGTTGATGAATTTTACACAAAGTGTTAAAGAGGCCACACAGATGGCCAAAATATTAATGTGGATAGTAGATGAAATTAAACCACGTTCCAAAAACCCTTGACAGTCTTTATGATTGGTAGAAGGCAAAAAATGATACAATCATATTCCTTGCAAATTCAAATAATAATATTACAGGTTATCATCATTCTTACTGAATGTTAACATTCTGAATTTTGTATATGAATGTCATTTCTTGTAGATAAGAATCTATATTATATATATATTAGTAATATTTATCAGGGTGTTTATATATCTAATTATACATATAAAGATCTATTTATAGAGATCTTTATATGTATAATTAGATATACAAACACCCTAATAAATATTACTAATTAAACATAACAGCAGGATTTTTATCAGGCTACTATGAGGCTAATTAATCAATTAGATATTAAGCAATTTGGACTAGTGATTTCCTATTATGCCTATAAGCTGTCATCTTGTGTTTAGAAATAAATCATTTATTTTTAATTTATTTCTAATTAATAAATTTAGCACCCCAAGACATAACAGCCAATGATGAAGTTTACTATGCTTATTCAGTTCCAATTTAATTCCTTCTGTCTTCAAAAAATTTATATCTATTTTAGCAACTATTCTTTCTCCACATAATTCATATTTTTCTTATAAATAAATTGTCTCATCTACCTTACATTGACTCATCTGATGTAGCTCGAATTTGTCTATGACTCTCTGGTATTTTTAAATGTGTTACTTACTTTCAGTCAGTTATTCACATATAAATACTACGGTGGCTTGCTTCCTTCACAGTATATTAATTTAAAAATTCCATATGCTCATACTAGAAATATTTCATGTTTTTATGTTCCTTTCTATCACCTTAATATTATAATAAGATCTTTCTATTCTTGTTGTTATAAACTAGTTATTAATATACAAAATATGCTATATATAGAGTACCATTTATACAAATCCAGTGATAAATGAATATTACATATCATTTAATTTTTGCTTTTCTATATGTATTATTTTACTGTTTTATATTACTTTTAATGGGAATTGTTATGTAAATTTGTTACATGTGAGAGGTTAATATTGTCCTTGTGACATTGTCTTCTTATTAAATAAATAATTAATTAATTAGTCTCATATTTGCCCAATACGAATCCAGTTGTGATGCTCGATTAGAAATCTTTATATATGTTATATAATCTATATTTATTCTATATTTTTCACCAGAAATTTTTCAAGTATTAAAATTATATATAAAATTAATTTTAATGGTTTTCATGCTTTTTTATAGTTGTTTTCCACTTTCATAATTTTTATAGAATAATTTTATTTTTATTTTATGATGTTAATGTAAAAATTGCATTTTTTTTAATACTAAAATTTGATCAAAGTAAAAAAACTATATTTATTTTACAGAGTTGTCTTTCTGATTTAAGTGGTGTTACTTCAAAATTTCAAACAATTCTTAATAATGGAATGAGCCAGTTATGTTCTACTGCAGTTAAACCTCGCATTAAACCTTGGGTTGATACATTTCAATCAAGAAGCCATATTATAACTGAGGTATACCTTCAAATATGTTAGATTTAATTGAAATAAATCATAAAATTGTTAGTGCTCTTTATTAATAATTTGTTTTATTAATTAGAACAAAACTAATTATCAGAGATTACAGATTTAAATTTAGTTAGTTTACTTGATGATTTTGGAAATTGTTCTTTCCAATATCTATATATTAAATGTAATTTTGACAAAATTTAAGAAAATTCAAAATGCTATCAATGGAGATTTTTAAAGATTGCTATTTTATATAAAAGAAATTAATGTATTTTTTAACTGTAAGAAACAAAGAAAATTGTATATTTAATACCACTGACTATAAAGTTTTATATATGAATAATAAATAGTTTATTTAAATCAAGATTGCATTTAAGTCTTGAAAAGTTCATAATAGGAAACACATTATTACTATTATAAATTTTTTCATTTTGTGTTTATTTTCAAAATCTATATATTTTGGAAACATTATTATATTTTGAATTTTATAACATTTGCCAAATATGTTAAAATTAATTTTATCATTATAAAGCTAACTGTTTTTTGTAATGAGCTTTAAGCATTTAACGACATTATTTATGCACGGTGGTTCAAAAGGTTGGTCTCAATCTTCAGAAATATATAGAGGGGTTCAAATAAGAAGATGTATTTACTGATGTAATTCCGAGTCAGTGTAAGCCATCTAATGTAAGGAACTATACTGCAGATAGCATGACAACATAAAACACACTAATGAATGAATGTTTAATAATAAAACAAAGAGTACATTAATGTAAATGTAATACATATGAAAGAGTGCTGTTACAAAAGTTGCTCGAATTGGTGACTCCCACATTCAATGCAGCATTGCATTTTCAAAGGAAATTCTGGTGCACCATCACAAATATCCAGACATCTGGACCATATCTACTACTGCAAGAATTCTGGCTATAACAGTGTTTTGGGTCTTCCAATGTCTCATAAATGTGACTTTTGATATGCCCCAAAAAATTTATATTAGATGGCTTGTACTGACTCAGAATTACACTAGCAAACACAAATTCCTTTTTGAAAGCTGCTACATTTCAATCCCTGTATACACTCCTAAAGTTTGAGACCAACCTTTTGAATCTGATTAATTTAATACCTGTTATAACCTTTAATATTAGTTGAATTACTATAAAAACTGGTTTATTTATCTGTCACAAGTTATTTTTTTTATGAAAATCAAAATTAAGTTATATTTGACATAAAATTAAAATATAGCCCAAGGATGGCAAACCTATTTGAGCAAGCATGCCATATAGTAAGCATGCTTAACTTTAAAATTTTGTCACATATAAAATGTGACAAAGTTTTAAACTTCGAAGAACAATATTTTAAAAATTAAATGAATATGCTTTAATTGGAATAAATGTGAATGAGCTGATTGAAAAAGAGTACGATCGGGTGAAAAGCTGAAAGAATAGATTGAAAAAGACAGATGACAAATCAAAATTGTAGGATAAGTTGTGTGCCAGATGATTTTTCCTTATGTGCCATTTTGGGCATGCATCTGATAGGTTTGCCACTCCTGTTTATAGCCTAATAATAATATATTATTAGGTCCAGGTGATATTATGAAAAAATTGAATATGAAAAGCAAAGGAAAAGAAAAAGAAACATGTTGTACATAATGTTATATCAAAGTACCATTTATATATTAAAATAAAAATTAAAAAAAAAAAAATAATTGTGGCCAATATTTATGTTAACACACCTAAGATATAGTAGAGTTGTATAACTGTTATGTTGTATGCTTCTATTACTGAGATGCTGTTCTTTTGAGAATTTTTATTGTTGTATTATTTCTAAGGGAATGAGTTTCTTTAACTTATTTATGAAAAACTAGCAGATGAATCCAGCGTTACTCGGGAAAAAAGTATTGATAGAGAAAATTAAGATTATTAGATTATAGCCAATCTTACCCATTTTCACCGAGTGCAAGAATTAGGTCCCCTCTTCCAAGACTAATTAGAAAATTTTTAGATATCTGCTTACCACACCGGGATGACGATAATTAAGACTCACTGCAACCATTAACCGGTGCGTAGTACCACTAAGTGATGAATAATAAACATTTTCATAACTCTTTCTGGGTTCTTCTTCAGGTTTACTAAATTCGAAAAATAAGCTGGATCTTCCAGAATCATTCCTAAATATAAAATCAAACATTAAGATGAAGAGTTTGAATAAAGCAAACTTATGCACATGTGCTCTTCATGTCAACTTTATATACGATGGAATAGTAAATATCATTGAGAATTTTTAGAAGGGTCTAAAAATACATTTGATTTTTTGCATAAATGCAAAAACTGCATCTAAAATAGTATAATAGAAGCCAAGTTCTTCATGGTAATTCTTAATCTTGTCCCTCTCCCCACAAGGAGGGAATTTCAAAAAATCCCTTCTTAGTGTATGCTCTCATGACGTACTCTAACTGTGTACCAAATTTCAACTTTCAACTCCTAACCGTTTGGGTTCTGCACTTATTATTATTATCATTATTATGAACCCATCTCGATTATATTATGAGTTTTATTCTTTATTTTTCTATGTTTCATTTTTCTGAGGTAAGTCATCTACAGGTTGTTGCTATGGTAGTGAAACTGCAGCCTTCTAGATCTTTACTGTGGCTTCTGTATATTTATATAATTTATTTTATAATAATTCTTTTATAATCTTAAAAAGTAATTATAAAAGTATTACACATATGTAATACTTTTTAAAATTTTCTGACTATTATGTTATGTGATATACACATGAATTGTAAGCATAATTACAACTTAACCTTGAACAGACAACTGAAAAGCTAAAGACATATTTGTAAAGTTGAAGGAGTTAAACAAATGTTTACCTAGTTTTGTCATAAAGTACAAGTAAAGAAACAGTAATGTTCCCTATTGAATTGAGATAACTACTCTGTATAGTATATTAAGTGTATGTAAAGTAAAATATCATTACAATAGAAGATGAGGCTGTCACATATTCCTGATAGGCAATATATAGCTCTTGTTTGGCCATCTTTGTCATTTTATATTTTTTCTACACTGAAAGGACATTTGAAACTAATTTATATAATGAGTATTTGTTTTATATTCATTAATATTTAAATTTATAATATTTTTAATATTTAGGAAGAATTTATTCAGTACGAAGCAAATGATGGAATGAGACCATTTGTTCAAAGTTTTATGTTGAATATTGATAGTTTATTGAAATCTTTTAAAGTAAGAAATTTTTTACATAATTTTTATAGATTCAAAGATTTGGTTTTTGTTATTACTAATTTATTAAAAACTTTTATAGGAAAGCTTGACTCCCACAAATTATGATACATTAGTGAGTTATCTGACTACTGAATTAACTCACCAATTGGAAAAAGTGATTAAAAAGTGTACTTTTAACAGAGTAGGTATTAATTTTAAGTTTATAAGTTTATAAATGAAAGTTAAAAAGTAGTACTTAACAGAAATTTTATCATGTACTTCAGCTTGGAGGCTTGCAGTTTGATCGAGAACTCAGATCACTCGTTTCATATTTAACGTCTGTAACTACTTGGACTATACGAGATAAATTTGCAAGATTAACACAGATTGCAACAATTTTAAATCTGGAAACAGTAAGCACAATTTAAAAGTTAATATTTAGTACAAAAATTTACAAATTTAATTTTAATTTATTTATATACAGGTTACAGAAATATTAGATCTCTGGGGTCCAAATTCTGGTTCTTTAACTTGGAGACTGACACCAAGTGAAGTGAGACAAATATTAGCTTTGAGGTAAATTTTGAATATTATTATTTATAAATCAGTATTCTTGCAAAAGAGAAGTTTTTATTGAGTTATTAAACTTTAAAAATACCATGTTAATGCATTATATTAATTTTCTATTTATTCAGTACTTGTTGTGATATATGCATGAAATTATACTTTCTCATGTTTATTATAGTAAATATAGATTATTTTAGTAGGGCCTTGTTTTATGTTGGATTAATGTATGCAGATTTGTGTTTTGCAGATGGTAAATGATTATGTTAACCCTTGGATGAACAGGGTTAATTCTGATTAATGCCCAAGCTATTTTTATTATGAAATCTGTATATATAGTAAAATCAACTGTGAAATGTTTTAAACAGATGATTTTTCTATTAATTGTAAATATTTACATAAATGGGGAGCACTCTAGTCTTCAACGTTACTGGCGTCTTTTTTCTCCAGGTAGTTAAGTTTTAATAATAAACAATTTAATGGATTTTTTGCTGTTAAATTTGGTGAAAATTAACAAAAATAAGTTCATATTAATACTACTATTAATTTTTGGGATTGAAACAAACCCTGGTCCTATGCAAAGATCTCTGGCAAAAAGAGGAAGACCGCCTTTAAATTGACAAAAACAACTTTCTAGTAAAGCAACTTCTTCAGATTTGGATACGAAACTAATTACTGAATTTACTGAAGCTAGGAAATCTGATTCTCCCATTTAATCAGGTGAGCAAGTTAAGTCAAATTCTTTGCAAGATTTATCAACAGTGGAAAGTGAAGACATTACAACTGCAGATCCATGGTCAAAAATTGTTGAACTGATTACTTTGAGTAACGAAAGATTTGTTAGTCAAATTTCATTGATTAGAGAAGAAATTAATGTTATACAAAATGATTTTAAAGACTAAAAACCAACTGCAATTAATTAATGAAAGAAATAAAAAAATGGATATAGAAATTACTAAATTAAAAATAGAAAAAGAATTAATTCAATATAAATTACATACTTTAGTAAATAATACTAATAGAAATAAAATAATAATATATAATTATCCAACCACCATTAAAGAAGAATCAAAAACAGAAATATTTAATTTTTTTACAAAAATTCTAAAATTAAGAGAATATTGAACTAGAAGATATAAAATATATATATTCTATACCTAATTCCAAAATTAGTATTATATTATATTAGTATTAAGAGAGTTGATCACTTAAGAAATAGAATATTTTCAGCTTTTAACAAGTTTAAACAAAGTAAGGAATTAATAGAATGACAAAAGATTAATATGTCTGCAGATCTAGTTAAAAATTCTCGTAAAAGGAATAAATTACTTTTGCCTTTTTATAATGACTTTAAAAAACAAGGTATCCAAGTAAAACTTTGTTACGACTAATAATTAATCACTTAAAAGTCACCTATTGTTATATGCAGAATCAATTGGTAAATGTTGAAGATTTTTTGTTGTTTTCTCCTTTGAAAAGTCCAATACTGTAAATATGTTGTTGTAATGAAATGAATCTTAAAGGTAATCAACATTTTTCAGAAAAACTAAAATTAAAAACAATAAATTGAAACTGTCAGGAAAAACAATTGACTAATTTATTTAATGTTGAGAATACTAACGTTAACAATAATAGTAATGATAAGTTTGGCGATATTTATTCAACATTATACATTTGATCTGAGATCAAGGTCATTAATTGGAATACCCAATGTGTTAGAAATAAGTTTTTTTCTGTCTGTTTCAAAAATTATTAGAAATTTATGATATCATAGGACTAGAAGAGACTTGGATTACTAAGTTAACTGAAAAGGATAAAACTCTTGCAAGGATCATTCGACTAGATTATGGTTTCAGCAATAAAAAACCTGGAGTCGGTAGGCTGAAGGAAGGAATAATGCTATTGGTAAACAAATCTTTGGGAAAGTTGGTTCATTCCTATTGGAGTACTTACTTAATATTTGCTATGATTAAATTAGAAAATCATAAATTTAATATGTTCCCCAATAATTGTTTGGCAATAATTATTAATTATACTCCTCCCTATGAAACTCCAAAGAGCATTTGAAGAAAGCGAGAAAACCTTTTTGAACTGGTCATATTTTACCTCGTTATAGCTACTTCTTGGGGATTTCAATGCCAGAATTGGAAACGAATGTGATTCAATCTATAATGGGAATAATCTGGTGGTTTATAATACAAGAAGTCATGATACAGGAGTCAATAAGAAAGGAAATTTATTAATTAAATTTGCCAAAAGTCATGATTTCTTTATTTTAAATGATCATATGATAGAGGATTATCCTGGTAGACATACCTTTATTTTGTCAAGAGGTGCATTGGTGATTGACTATATCATATGTTCTGAATTTATCTTGGACTATTGTGTTGAATTCAAGGTACTCGATAATGATTTATCAGATCACTTTCCAATACAATTGACTATTAGATTAAATTTAAATTTACCGCTGTCTAATGAGAAGATAAGTAAAGGAGTCAATTTACAAATGAAGAAATATAAATATAACATTAAAAAATTTGAATCTGAAATAGGTGATAGAACGAAACTAGTTCATAAGGCAGGTTTCGGAGAAATATATAAGTAAATTAAGTGAAATTTTCAGTGATTATATAATCAAACTGAGTCCAGATAGAAATTAAATACCTAAATAGAATGACATCTAAGTTTAAACAGGAATGGTTTGATTTGGACTGTTATAAAGCCAAAGACTCAAAGTTTGGTAATATTTTATAAAAATAGAACAAGAGCACTATTAATTGAATATATTAGTTCAAAAGAAAGATATAACAATCTTATAAATGCAAAGAAAAAAAGCTATTTTAATGTGCTGAATAAGAAACTTTTAATAGACAAGAACACCACCTTTTAGTCAACAGTAAAAAAAATATCATCCAAGAACAGGATGGAAAATCAAGAATATATTGATTTTGTCAAATGGTTTGATTTTTTTTCAAGGAGAGGAAATCAGATATGACAATTAGTCCATTAGAAATAGATGTAGCTATTATATATGGGGAGGAGATAATGGTGATGAACCTGTCAATTCAGGCCTCTGAAATAGCAAACATTATTAGTAAACTAAGTGAAACTACTACTGTTGGATCTAATTTAATTCCAGTCAGTTTTCTGAAACAATTACCAATTGAAGTGACAGAATTTTCAGCACTCAGCTATATTTACATATATGAATATGGCATTTTTCCTGAATCGTGATGTTCTGCATACTTTCGGATGATATATAGAAAGGGTGAGAAGTCAAATCCTAGTAATTATAGACCCATTGCTATATTGCTAATATTAAGAAAAATTTTTACATCAGTTCTTGCTAATAGGTTTGAACAATGGACAAGATGGATTGGCTGTCTTACTTTGAGAAAATTCAATTATTACTTATAAGAAAAATTTATTGTTTGGACCTGGATACACAAATTTGTTATGATACTAATAGGTTACAGATAGAGCCTTTCATGGTAATAAGGATAATGAAATTCTATAAAAGAATAGCCAATGGTGAGAATATACTGTTAAATAATATATTGGAAGAGCTCAAAAGGAATTACACCAATAATTGGTACAATAAATTTAGTTGTATGCTGGCCAGATACAGGATATCACATATATTGTTTAACAATACAGAAGCAGATTGGAACTTCGGATTTACTACCTTAGTGGAAAATATGTTTAATAACTCACTCGATCAAATTTCATTCATGATATATTAATAATTTAAATTTTTTACCTTTAAACCAGCAGTTCCCAACTTTTTTTTCATTAGTGTATCCCCCCGTGACATTTCCAACTTCCCAACGAGCAACGCATGAGCAAATCTCACACTGCCTGTTTGTAAAGTGTGTCACCATTTTGAATTTTATTTTGACTCAGTTCTTGGTCCCCCAAGTACCTACAAGTCTGGTTTTTTTTTATGCGCGCATGATTTGGGCACCTAATACTTTGTGCCAAATTGCAACGTTTGACATGTACTCCTTCATACCTCTAAGCTGGTAACACAGCAGGCAGTAAGACTATATAAACAAGACATAGTCTTGTCGATAAAAAATTAATAAAAATACTGAATAAATAATGAAAAAAATTTACAGCTTGTAGAGAAAATCTGGAGAAACTAGCTATGTCCTTTTCCTTGCTAACAATAAAAAATACTTTTTATAAACAAAAAAATACTTTTTCAAACAACACGTGGGGATATTGTTGAGAGATAATAATAATACCGGTAACACATCCCACCATCAAAAGTCTGTAGCATAATCACTAATCACACATAATGGTATCCCCACTACCATTGACCAACAGCGCAACATTTACTGATCTGTTGCATTGTACAATCAGCAGCATAAGTTTTTATTTCTATTTTTGCATTTTGAAATGTATAATAAAGTTTGTGAATGTTGCAAGGAATATTTTTTACCTAATAATTTTTTAATACTATTAATTTGTGATACATAATACTGTATATTATTTTTTCTGCCATATAATAATTAACTTTGTTTTGTACCTCTAAACAACCTATCGCGTACCCCGGGTTGGGGATCGCTGCTTTAAATGATTATGTAAATTATCAAATCGCGTTTAAGATGAAGAAGTTTTATATACCACTTAGATTGAACAGTTTCTGTATAATAGTTGACACAAACTATCTAAATATTAAGAATACTCAATGCAGAATGTTAAGACTAATTTTCCATTTACCATTTAATTTGTAAATGTAATAAATATAAAAATCTTAGAGAACAATTTAGTACAGTATTTCTACTTATTATATGTAAATCTATGGAAGATCTATATCACAAATTATTTCTAATGGATCTAATTATGATGATAAGAGTGTACAACTTTTTCAATAAATATATTAAACTGTCAGAGGATTCCAATGGCAAAACAGAAAACGAGCCCTAAACCTATACTCACTGAATTAATAGTATGTAATCAAGTGTTACGGAAAATCTCCAACACTAGAGGAAATTGTATTTTATTTTCACCTAACTTTAGACTGTAGTTTTACAATTTAATGTATCCCCTTGTAATTGGATAAATTTCAAAATACACTAACAAATTTGAATTTGAATATTTACATAAATGTTTAAGCAGTCATCTAGAACTATAGAATTACTAGGGATTGATCACAAATATACATAGAATTTTATTTTTCACAGTACTGGCTGATATGTAACCTCTGCATAAAATGTGGCTAAACTATATTTAATTTATAAACTTTATTGTGAAAATTATATGAAAGAATGGAAAATTGAAATTTTGATGTATGAATTAAGTTAAAGGTTAAAACTCTAAAGGAAGCATGATAAACTTACAACCTAATAATGCATGCAACATTTCCACATTAAAACTTGCAACTGTATGAAATCATTCCTTGTCTGACAAACAAATATAATTCTCTCCAAGGTTTTGTAAAAGAAAGACAAATGTTAATATTACAAAATTTGTTTACTTTCATTTAAAATTTAAATCATCATTCAAATTTGTTGTGTATTTTTGAAGAAGCTTTTCTTGCCAAAAAGTAAAAGTGCTTTTAAGTTAAAGAATCTCTTTCTATCATGGATAATGTGAAATTATTCCTTTTGATTTATTGTCCACAAGATAAAGTAGGAAAGTTAATTCAATAGTAAACAAACAATCCATTATAACATTTCTTATTTGCAAAATTTGACCTATTATTTATTTATACAGTATTTACTTTAATCTTATATTAATGTATTATCATAATGAAATTGAAGAATCTCTCTATATAAAAAAAATAAAAAATTCCCAGTATATTCTCGAACAAATGATATATAACTAAAATATTAATAGAAAATAATACTGACATATGTTAGTTTCCTACAAGATAATATATATTTAATGAATTGTAAATACAAATTATTCTTGTAATATACATAAAACAATAATTATTCTATATACAAAGGATGTTGAGATGCACAAAACTTGAAAATGTTGTATGGCAAGACGAAACATGTCCTTAATAAGTTCTGCAGAACACAGGAAGCAATATTTGGGAGATAATACACTTAAAATAAATTAAAAGATGGTTAAAGTTTACATTATGATTAGAGAAAGAAGATACCGCATATCTTTTACTTCATCATACAAAACTAAAAATAGAATGTAGCAATTCCATAGAATCTCAATAATAAGAATAAAGAATTTAATGTAGTTGGGATTTTATGAAAAGAGGAGATATATACAGACTAGATTGGCAAATAATAATTAACTAAGACTTAAAGATGGAGAAAAATAAAAGTATAAAACAGATATAAAGAATATTGAGGTCATTTCCATCTTGTTCTAGAATGGGCATTAAACTCTATCTGTTACTAATAATTTAATTTCTAAATGATTGAGATGGTAAAAGATGTCATGACATTCTGAGTGACTTGGATTCAAAACTAGATCAGATTCTTGGAAATTTCAAGAGAGTGGTTCAACTTAGATAAATTAAGCCCATTATGGACCTAATGAAACAGTAATAGATATGAGAATATACCTTCTTACTACTTGCTGGATAGAAAAAGCAGAAAAAAAAGTTTGTAAAATAAAGATTAAAAATCCAGGATAAAATATATTTATATACTGTTGAAGACAAAATCCAGAAAAAAAAAAAAAAAAATACATTTTTGAAGTCTTATCAAGTGTGTTCCAATATAAATGGCCATTCAGTAAGACTTCAAAAATATTTATTTGTATTTTTCATGGCACATTTAGAAATATAGCACTCCTAAACCCACAATATGTAGGTGCCTCTAAAGTATTAGTACCACTTATGCACCAAATGATTCTATTTTATAATTCTAATTCTACAATAATTGTATTTTTACAGATTTTTAAATATCAAAAGAGCAAAGATCACTGCTATTGAATGCCTGTCATTAATACTACAACTCTGTTCATGCAAAATGTATTCATATGTTAATATGATCTAACTGATATGTTTTATTTTGTCACATATTTAAGCTTTTAATTTGCTCTAATTCCTTTATGAATTGTTTCTACATAAAATTTTTGTTCATTATTTTATTATTATTATTATTTTTGAATAAACAAAGATTAAATTTATCATCATCTTTCAGATCCGATNAAAGTTGAAATATATATCTAATTGCATCCTGTTATAGATATGAGAAAATTACATTTTTTTTTTTTTCAATTAATATTAATTTATTATATATGAGAATGGAAGGCATTCTGTAAGGAGCTGTTCATAAATTAAATAACGCAGATATGGGTGGGGATGTTCATAAAAAAGTTACGTAATGCTGTGGGGTAACAGAACGATTGATTTTTGTTACGAAGTGTTACATAGCGAACAGTACTGTTTATGTCACTGCTTTGTGTGTTATATTATTGTTACGTGTTGTATTTATTGTATAAAAATTAAATTAAGCGCATTCTTTTTTTGTGTGTCGTTTACTTCCGGTATGTTTTATCAGTATTTTTATTATTTTGAAATATTTACTATTAAAAAATATATAGATTATGGCATATATTAGGTTTCAAACACATTTTTTTTTTTACATGTAACACGTTTGTCTTCTCTGAATAACGTGTGAATGTAATATAAAAGCTAGGCGATTTACCTGTACGAGACTTTGATAAGCTTATGTTAATTCTGTGTTATTTTTTGGTAACTTAAGAATTTTTACTATTTAACATTGATACTTTAGAAACAAGTTTAAAACAATATTGTGATACTAAGTAGAATGGGACCGTCCATAAATTACGTAGCGCTAGTTTTATAGTTTTCAATTATCATCCCTCCATACGCCACGGCACATACCCATTTCCAAAATTACGTAACGCAAAAACTCGATCGATTCCCTTAATTACACTAAGGAATTATAGTTATTCAACTTGTAGCATCAATAAAATTATTGTAATGGTATTGAATTTTGATATCCCTAATATATTTTTTTTTAGAGCAGTTTATTATGAAAAAATTTAATATATAGAAGATTAGGAATGACAATTATTTGATGGAGTCACTTTGCATAATTACATAAATTTTCTATTACATAAATTTTCTATTACATAAATATATAGAAGACATTCATTAATCATAGTGGAATGATAAAGTCAACTTTTACATACATTAACCATTGCCTATGTCTTTTTTTTGTTTACAAAAAAATAAATAAATAAATGCATTTATATTTTTATGTAATATGTAAGAAGAAAGAGCATTCTGATTACACAAAGTGATGTCATTGATCTGATTTGCATCATCGTTAGTTAATAAAAGAGTTACACATCTTGTTGCTATCTACATAAATGCACTGCACAGTTTTTTCCATTCTCCAAGTAATGGAATCGTATTACCAATAAGAAAACATTTAAGAAAGCCAAGAGTTCATTCATTTTAAATAATAAATAATAAAAAAAAAGTGTGCAGTATAGAGACTATAACCAGACATCATTTGATACTTGAGGTCATGCCATAATTTCTTATGAAAAGATAAGAATTCTAAAGCTGCCCCCAGCAAAGTTTTAAGGGTAAATTCGAAATTTATTATAAAGAATAAATCCATTTTTAACTTGAGAATTGTCCACTCAAACATATAGAATATTATCATTAAATTTTCAACATAATTTTTAATTTATTTTTATATAACAACGTAAAAGTAATTCTAGAAATTATATATATATTACGTAATTTACATTTGCATATACGGAGCGACCTTTGAACTTATCACTAATCGAATAAAAATGCGGATCGAAAAATACGTGACGTCTATATTAAATCTCGCGCTGAACTTTTAACCAATCGCAAATCGATTTATCACGTGAGAGATATTTATTTATAAAAATTCATAAGTCTCTATAGATTGGACATTGTTAAAAGCAGGAAGTCGACTTAAACTTTGGACGATTTGTAAGTAACACACGATTTAATTTTAATTAAATTTCTGTTTATTAATTTAATACGATAATTAGTAACGATAATATATTCACCCCCTTTTTTTCCCGTTTTAAATTTTTATTAATTTAATTATTATTTATTATATTAAAAGGTAAAGAAAGTGAAATTTTAGCGACGTTATGGCTTTTTCGCGTCGTTGCAAGTTAATAATAGCGACGATAATTTAATTTTACTTTAATGCAAAAAAAAAAAAAAAAAAAAAAATGTTTATCAAATGCTAGTTTTTCGAATGTTTTATGAGACGAGGCATAATTTAATAAAAACATCATTCTTATTCTTCTGTTTGTTTCCATGTGTAGTGTAGTTTGTGGGACGTCCATTAATTACGCTTACAGTTTTACGAGGAGAGGGTGGCAAAACGTACATCATTGTATACAATGGGAGAGGGGGGTCGAGGTATTGCCTACGTAGACAGGTTTTTCATGATATTAGTGGTTTACGAATCTGTTCTTGTAAGCCTACTATCAGAAAATATTTGCAGAAGTTTTGATAGGAAGATGATGAATATTTGCAGAACAAATGTGATAGGATGTAGGATGATAATCTACATTAAATAATATCATAAACTTGGTCTTTTGTATAACATAATTTTTTCCTAGAATTTGGGGCATGTTTACAATTTTGTTTTTAAACTATTTGATATTACACAAAGTTGAAATATATATCTAATTGCATCCTGTTATAGATATGAGAAAATTACACATTTTTTTTTTTCAATTAATATTAATTTATTATATATGAGAATGGAAGGCATTCTGTAAGGAGCTGTTCATAAATTAAATAACGCAGATATGGGTGGGGATGTTCATAAAAAAGTTACGTAATGCTGTGGGGTAACAGAACGATTGATTTTTGTTACGAAGTGTTACATAGCGAACAGTACTGTTTATGTCACTGCTTTGTGTGTTATATTATTGTTACGTGTTGTATTTATTGTATAAAAATTAAATTAAGCGCATTCTTTTTTTGTGTGTCGTTTACTTCCGGTATGTTTTATCAGTATTTTTATTATTTTGAAATATTTACTATTAAAAAATATATAGATTATGGCATATATTAGGTTTCAAACACATTTTTTTTTTTACATGTAACACGTTTGTCTTCTCTGAATAACGTGTGAATGTAATATAAAAGCTAGGCGATTTACCTGTACGAGACTTTGATAAGCTTATGTTAATTCTGTGTTATTTTTTGGTAACTTAAGAATTTTTACTATTTAACATTGATACTTTAGAAACAAGTTTAAAACAATATTGTGATACTAAGTAGAATGGGACCGTCCATAAATTACGTAGCGCTAGTTTTATAGTTTTCAATTATCATCCCTCCATACGCCATGGCACATACCCATTTCCAAAATTACGTAACGCAAAAACTCGATCGATTCCCTTAATTACACTAAGGAATTATACATAGTACGAAGTACCGAACATACGTGTAAAACGTACAAAGCGGTGACGTAAACAATTCGGTTGTCTATGCAACACTTCATAAACAAAAATTATCTGAGGTTCGAGACCCAAGCGTTACGTAAAGTTTTTGTAAACACCCCCATCCATTGTAACGTATCGTAACGATTACCTGCATACACACTCATTTATAGCTTCGTGGGACTCAGACTAATTTGAATTGGCCCCACGTACGGTGATGACTTCGAGGGAGTTTTTTTGGGAGAAATATTTTCTTACAGAAGATTGGTTTGGGCTTCCTGTTGATGGAATCTAGGCAACTGCCCTTTTTATCCATAGAATAATGCGATACTGCCCCCAAGGATGCGATTATAAGAGTTTAGTGTAAAGATTTCCTAGTAGTAACAAAACACACTATTAACATTTTGTAGGAATATAGATAATTTTGGAGAATTTTGCTATCAAGAAATTTTTATTCCATATTTTGAGATAGATTCAGTAAATGTAATAAAATAGTAAACTAAATCGTTTTATAAACAAGAATCTATTCGAATTTCGTAATTTTATTAATGTTATTATATACAGGTTATAGCAGTACTGTATATATTTTCTAATATGTCCGAAGAAAAAATTTACTGTAAATTGCATTTTTTTGAATTACAATTCTAAATTATCTGACCGCCGGGTTGCCAACGCGTTAAGCTTGCCACGCTAGAGGATTAGGGTTCGAGTTTGGATCAGCAACCTTGAGAATTTTTCACGTTCTGGATACGTTAGGGCACGTCTCTCGCTACCCGACTCGCAGGCCTGGAAAAAGGCCTTAAAAGTGTACACAAGGAAGAGAGTTAGAAAAAAATAAAACAACCAAAATAAATAAATAAACGGTTTTCTGTTTTTGTGTTTTAGGTACGTCGAGCACTGTACACTTAAAGTTCACGGAACTTTAAGTGTACAGTGAAACATTAATAATGAAATGAAATTACTGTATTTAAAGGTAAATTAATTTACTCAAAATGTAACATAATGTTACATATATGTGACCTAGTTTCGTGGGGCTACAATCGACAGATATCAGGGAGAATTTGTCTGTACAAAGAGGCCAAACTCTTCCTGTACTATTATATTATATAGCATTGTGGTAGGTAAAACGCAACATCTTTTTTGTGTTTTTGAAAACCATTTCGGATAATCGAGTTTCCACTGTATATGTATTTATGTAGTGATCTTTAAGCACCTAACGCGGAAGTCTTCAACCTATGGCAAATGGATCAAGTACAACTCACAAACATGTTTTATCATTAACATTAGAATAAGTTTAAGCCTGGGTTTCACATAATAAGGAAAGCGTATTAAATATATAGGGGTAAAATATTTCATGTTTTAAATGTTAATAGGCCTACGAGTATATAGATTACTTAGTATTTTGGCTTAGCTATTAAATTTTCTCCTGAGTTAGGTAGGCGACCGGCACGACTCCATTGCTAACGGAAAAGTGTGATGTACAGGGGAAAGACACTATTAATTTGAGATGGAGAGCACATATTTCAAATTAAATAAATTAAAAGTATGATAAAAATTTGCANATGACAACCTAATATAGATTCAATTATACTTTTACTCTTTAACATTTAGAATAATATAATAAGTTCACCAAAGATAAGTGATTGTTAGTTAGTTTTTACTTATTTACCATTCTGCAGTAAAAGTTTGCATTTTGTTGGGCTGCAATTTGAAAAAATTGTACATCTATAAAATCTCACTGTCATCTGTCAGTCTTTCCTTAATCTTGAGAATGGAGTTAGATGAAAGACGAGACCAGATATGGAAACCTTAGAAGCCTTGATCAACTATATAGAAACTTTTGATGCAAACTGGAAGTCATTATTTAAATTCAAAATTTTCCTCTGAAAGGAATTAAATGGATGCCTGGCATGACTGTGTTGCTAACAGGAAAAGTACAGTGATGTACAGGGGCAAGACACTACTAATTTGAGGTGGAGAGCATATATTTTAAATTAAATAAATTAAAAGTATGATAAAAATTTGCAACCCGGCATTGTGACGACGTCACAATAAATAATTGCACGTTAACCGTTAAAATCCCCTCACTTCCCTTTTTTTAATAACAATATTCCCAAAATTAAAATTTACAGTAAAAGACTTAAGAGTACATATACCCGTTAAATTAAAGGTTAAAAAACTTACTTAAAAAACACTCGATATATTATCAGGACCCGGCACCCTGTTGACTCTCAATTCTTTTTATTGCTTCCTCCACTTCTTTCTCTGTAATTTTTTGATCATTACTGTCTACTTCTCCAGCATCTCCCAAGAGAGAACTTATACCCATCTATCTTGATCCATACCTTTTTTTTTTGCAAATAACTCTTCATAGAATTTTTCAAAAACATTATATCTTTTTCATCGACCGTTCTTTCATCTACTTTTCATTTAATGATACCATTACCATTCCCTCTGCGTTTCCCAATTGTATAGAAGAAATGTCTTCGTTGCGTTAACTGTTAACCGAAAACCAGAGAAACAAAGACATGCAACTAACTACCAGTGTTCAATGGTTTTATCCACTTTACGAATGGATAAACCATTGAACACTGGTAGTCGGAGGAAGCCTACTGATGAGCGCCCTTACCAGTTTCATTTCAAGATTTACTGAAGTCGTCGATAGCTAATTAGTTAAGATGCAGTGACTTCATAGCTGAATTTGTTTAGGAAAAACATTCATTAAGCTTAGCAAGTCTCGGAGGTGATGAGCTCGATGATTAATTGATGAGATACGTCGCGGCTCCTCATAGCTTACACAGAGTATTAAGTCGTTAGGAAAGCTTTTGGAGAAAGCGATGTCTTTAGGAAAACTCTCATTATTAACCTGATTCCAAGAATATATAATTTGAATTAAAATTCGAGAGAAATTCTTTAGTGATTAAAGTTTATGCTTAATCACTAAACTAACTAATCACAGGGCAAACACCAGTAATTGACTATGCCAACTTTATTAAGAAAATATATTTCGGGTCTTCTCTTCAGTCCTTTATTACAAATCTATTTAATTAATTAAACAAAAAATGCTATATAGTTCTAATACACCATATTGAATACATAATATACTTTTAAAAATTTTAAATACAGTAAATTATGTTTGTTTTATTTTTTTATTTTTTTTTTAAAGTCAAACAAACTCATTATGGATCCCTTTCATCCCGGGCTCAACAGTGGCCGAGTGGATAAAACCATTGAACACTGGTACTTGGTCGTGGGTTCGCGCCTCTCCACTGGCCACGTGGAGTTTTTCTGGTATTCTTCAGCATTCTCCCTTGGAGGGTTTTTCAGATATGGCCCCGTCCGCCATCTTAAACATTGGTTGGACAGATGATTAGGGGAAAGACGCATAAAAATAATTTCCATTATTCATTACATCAATTTAGATTTTATATGCATATATTTTTAAATTTCAGTTGGCTTTTAATTTTCTAAATAATAACACTTTTATGTATTCTAACAGAACAGAACAAGATGCCAGAACATACTCCTGTTCAAAATGGTTCTTCTTCGGATTCCAGAAACAACATAATCGACCACGTGTTAATTACAGGAGGAGCAGGTTACATCGGTTCCAAATTAGTTCCACTTATGCTTCAACAAAACTACAAAGTAACCGTTTACGACTTGTTCAATTATGGAATTTCTTCATTGCTATCTCATGCCAATAATCCAAATTTAACATTACTAAAAGGTGATATCAGGGATAAATTTAAATTAGAATCCGTCCTCCAGGAAGTGGATGCTGTCATTCATTTAGCTGCCATCGTTGGTTATCCGGCTTGCGAAAAAGATCCAGAATTGGCGCGTAACGTCAACGAATACGGAACTCAGTGCTTAGTAGATTGTATGAAGTCTCATCAGAAATTAATTTATGCTTCGACCGGTTCGTGTTACGGTGCCGTTGAAGGTATCTGTACGGAAGAATCGAAGATATCGCCTCTCACTCTTTACGGAGCTACCAAGGCCAGAGGAGAAAGTATCGTTATTAAAAAAGGTGGAATAGCTCTTAGATTGGCTACAGTTTTTGGCATATCGCCACGAATGCGACTGGATTTATTAATTAACGACTTGACGATGAAAGCCTTGACCGTCAAATATTTAGAATTGTACCAAGGATCTTTTCGTCGCACGTTTTTACACGTTAAGGATGCTTGCATGGCTTTCCTTTTCGCTTTACGTCATTACGATATTATGAAAGGTCAAGCCTTTAATGTGGGTGACGAAACCATGAACATGACTAAATGGCAAGCGGCGGTTGCTATTCGTGACGTTATTCCGGATTGCATCATCGTGCAATCCGATTGCGGCGAAGATAAAGACAAGAGAGATTACGTCGTTTCTTATTCGAAAATGTCAAAATTGGGTTTTAAATCGACTGTTACACTTCGCGAAGGGATCGAAGAACTTGTTAAAGTCATTCCTAAAATGTCACCTAACGAAATAGCTCTGAGCAAAAACGTGCAAGTATAAATGAATTAAAAATCCATTTTAAATATTTCTATCGGTGCTTTAATTAAGTTTCCATAATAAATAAATTGAGAAAATTTTAACCTATATTAAAATGGAGATTATAATAATAATAATAATAATAACTTTTGAATTTAATAAATTATTAGTCCATAAAATAGTTATAACACTCCCATATTTTGAATATTTAAACCACATTAAATAATCTTCTAATCAAAAAAGATATGAAAAAGGCTTTTGCTAGATTTAAAGTAGAAAATGATGAAATTTATAAAAAAAAAAACCTTTCTAACTTGATCCTATAAGTTCATTTAAATATGCTAAAAAATATCAATGATCATTAGATTGGATTCATTTAGTTAACAGTTTTCTTTTGATTTCTTAAAGGTGTACAGTTTGAACTCAATTCAATGAATTTGAATATTTAAATTTGAATTCATTATTCAATAGTTTCTATTTTTAACCTTTAATGCTAATAGTTGTTAACAGAATACTAAAATTCAACTATCAGATACAGTAGACCCCCCTATAACGCTTAGATACGTTCCACGCTAACCGANAATTTCCGCTTTTTATTTAATTGATATGTGAAGAATTATTATTATTTTTTAATTTTAAAATATGTAAGTAATAAAGTAATCTCAGATTACTGATTTAATAAACTTTCATAATGGTCGTAAGCAATAATAATTAATATCTTAGATTAATTAACTATGCAGTCTTTGAGCCATTTTTGACCATCATTTCTTCCCATATTGTAACGATGAGTGGACCGAATAAGCCATCCATATTAAAAAATATATACAGTATATTATATTCACTTAATTACTGCGACAATAAACCTGCCCACTGCGTAAGTGGATGGTTGTTTACGATCCCGAGGGGTCGGGATTCTTTTTGTCAGGTCGAGTGGAGAAAGTGAGCGG
Organism: Centruroides sculpturatus; assembly: GCF_000671375.1. NCBI lineage: Eukaryota > Metazoa > Arthropoda > Arachnida > Scorpiones > Buthidae > Centruroides > Centruroides sculpturatus. The sequence goes on along the minus strand of NW_019384420.1, from coordinate 271,688 downwards.
GGTCGTCGGTAAAGCGTCGGCGATATCCGAATAAAGAACATTATTAACAATCAAAAATAAAAAAAATTATTGGATAACAATTGGACGATCACAATATCTACATCGACTGGCTATCGAATTGGTCTGTTAACTCTTTACTACACATTGCGGGCCGAGAGAGAATTTACATTAAGTATCATCATATCTCTTTGCTGTTCCTCTGGTTCAAGTTTCGTTCTTCGTTAAATTGTGGTACCAAGTTATTCAAACACGACTGAAACGGGGATCGCTGATCGTAAGATATGGCTCAGAGATGCTGCTGAGTTATAGACTTCCCTGGAAAGGGTTAGATGTCGTTGGGCTCGTGGTGGACGAGAGACTCCACTGAGGGGGAAGAAGCGGCTCTTATAGCTTCATCGTGGGAAAATGTCATTTGACGTTCTATGGTAGGAGGTAAATGTAATTGGAGCTGGTGTGGAGGCTAAAGGTGTTCCCGGAATCTAAATAAAGTGACGAATTCGGACTTTAATTGTAAACTTATCTTGCAATACTAGCTTTATGATGTTTGTGACGAGCTAATGTTGACATTTGTGGAGGAGGGTTGTTTATTTTCCCAGTGAAATGGTTTTTTTTCCCTCAAATTCCTTAGACAAAAGAAGGGAAATAATTAGAAAAAATATCCGCGAAAATTCCGGATCTCACAATGTACAGGGCAAACCTGTATATAATTACACTACTACACCATTCAGGTACATCATACTTTTCCTGTTACCAATAGTGTCGTGCGGGTTATGTATCTAACTCCGTTCAGAGAAAAATTTTTGAATTGAAATAACGTGACTTACGGCACAAACCGGAAGCTCCTATATAATGAATCTGATCTTTCCACTCTTAAACTTTCCATGTCTGGTCTTGACTTTCATCTGTCTACCTCCGTTCTGGTGATTAAGGAAGGACAGACAGAAAGGACGACTAAGAATTTATAGGTGTACAATTTTTTCAAATTAAAACCCAATAAGTACCCTCCAGTAACCGAGTGGATAAAACCACCGAACACCGGTAGTCGATCGTGGGTGGGTTCAGCCTGGCCACGCGGAGTTTTTGGGTTTTCTTCACGTTTCTAACGTGAAGTAACAACTGAATAGGGGCATCGCCGTAACCAAATAAACCAAACCAAATCTAATAATTTTTCTATAAACGCGATATTTACGAGGATTGAAAAATTCTTTTCTCCTCTACACAGTTACCTTTGTAGTTCTGTTATATTATAGTACTTAATTTATATAAGGGTTAGAAGTGCAAAATAATCTAATAACTTTAATGTCTGTTCTTATTTTTTGCCTGGGCAACGCCTAACTTACCTGCTAGTTATTTATTTATATGCGATAGGTAGCCTCGAAAGCTGCCTACCTAATATATTGAAAATATTGGTGTTGAGCACGAAGCAAAGAATCGTCGATGACAAACTCATATAACTCGTTCCACTTATATAAACAAAACGTTGACAGCCGTCAAAGTAGCAGTCTACCGCTATGAGGGACCCGGGATCCTTTAGTAACTTATAGAACCTTCTCTTGCGTAAATACATATGGCAATAAATTCGACAAACGTGCCCATAAATGTTGCAACTGCCGCTCCAATTCCTCACGCTCTTATATGCCCGAAGCCGATGAGATTCGGTCATATAAGAGTGCAATCATATCTGGTCTCACAAATTCTCCAAATGGGTGACAAATCTGTAGATTGGACAAACCAAGAAAGTGTAGAACATAACGGAGACATTCCTGGAAAATTGTGTGTGGCTGAGCATTATCTTGCTGAAAAATGGCTGTTTGCAAACAGGATTTCCTGAATGTTTTACTATGCCATCAATGTCCCTCCTACCATTATTAGGAATGACGACTGTCATACGAGATAGCTCCTTAAAACAGATAAAGATAAAGATAAAGAAACTGGGAAAAACTCTTTATTGCCAGCAGCCTGTTCATCAGGTGTGAACCCAATCTATTACCAGTGTTCAGTAGTTTTATCCATTTGGTCACTGATGGACAGATAATCTTAAGATTTTGTTTCATGAATAGCAAAATTATGATTTAAGTCATATATTTTTAAAATGTGCATCAGCATCATGTATTTTCCTCTATAAAATGTAATTCAAAGAAATCGTGAGTTTTTGAATGAGATATTTTTACTCCTACTAGAATATTATTCATTTTTAATTAAAAAAAACAAAGATTTTGTAGCATTTTCTTTGTTATCCATCATGCTGGCCAGACTGAGTTTCTTGTACAGAGTAATTAAATTTGATGTAATATTTTATACTATAGAAATTATTTTTTTAAAAAATAATTAATAAATTACATAAATTTTATTTTACAAATAAAATATACAAACTGTACAAATTAATAAATTGACATTTAATGTATAATACAGAGATGAGAAAAATCTGATTTAATGAGATAAATATAATTAGCATCAACAAACATTATGAGAAACTTGAATTCACAGATAAGAATTGAGCTTATTTTTAAATTGATATTACTAATCATTGTAATTACATCTCATATAATTACAAACACACTATTCTGTATTCAACAAACATCATTTAGATAACATTTTATAACTGATGATTCTATATTATTTATGATCAGATGAGATATATCAGATTGTCATTTAATATCTAACTATAAAAGTTCATAATCTGTATAAAAATTTTAAAATTTTTATTGAAAAAAATAAATAAAAATCATTTAATTAATGTTTTAATATCTTATATAATACAAATGTACTGTATTATAGAAAAATAAAGTGCTCTGTAATATAACTCTGTTGAAACCAAGATTAAGTGGAATGAACATTTCTGATTTTTATTAATACATTAATTTAATAATAATAATTTATAAACAGATATATTTAAAAATATACTTCAATTTTATTTAATAAAATCACTATAAAAAATTTGACTTACCCAAAATTAATAATAGATCCTTTTGATTAACTAAAGTGAATAACGACAATATATTTAAATTGAATAAAAAAACTATATTAACTTTCTGTAATTTAAATAAATTAATTTCTATTAATCTAATAAAAATTCTATTACATTAATACTTGAAAGTGTAAATAAATGAAGATTTAGTTTCTTCAATATTGTTTGAATGTTATCAAACAAAAGAAAGAGTACTTATGTCTTTTTACTAAACATGCAAGTGTATGTTAATAGCTGATATTTACAGAATTCATAATAAATAATAAGCTTTAATATAATTTTCAAATACCCAAAAATTGCATGTAATACATCATTATTGATGTGTTTATCAGTATCAACTATTGTATATGAAGACAATACATTTAGTAACTGAAATATATATCAAGTATAATTTTGTTGTACTGTATATACAGTAGACCCCCCCTATAACACTTAGATACGTTCCACATTATTCGAATTTTACGTTGTAGGAATCATTAAATACATGAGCCAATCGCAGCCCCACACGTGTGAAGTTTACGGACTAAGGCTGTTTGAAAGGTTTTCTTCTATAAAATTAACCGATTCTAGTCTAATTCGACTCAACATTTCCAAAACACGTATAATTTTTTGGGAATAATCCGTATAAACTATGCTATAAACAAAAAATTGTAGGATTACTTACCGAGTGTGCACCGTTCGACTACGCCGTTGCTCAAGCTTGTTTTCGTCGCGGAACAGCGCACGAAACGGCGGCCGCGATTTCTGATAACGAATTTTTCGCAGAAAAATAACTTGACCTTTGGAGACATCATTAATATAAATAATTTTTATGGCCGTTGAATAAGAAATGTTTCTTTCACAAGAAATGTATAAAATTAGTGCTGTATTAGACTTACGGTACCTAATTTACATACTGTACAGACGATAATAAACTCAACTTACTAGCCTAAAATCTCCGTAGCGTGTTGCCAGGCGGCAGAAAGCATATATATAATTATAATAAAGTTACAATAAATTAAGTTAATATATAATTATATATACAGTACCTAATTTATATATAATTAATATATAATTATATGTACAGTACCTAATTTATATATAATGCTGTACAGACGATAGCAAACTCAATTTAGCCACCTAAACTCTCCGTAGCGTGGCGCTGGGCGGCGGAAAGTAGTTCGGCTGCTCGTCCACTATTGGTCCAGATTCGACTAATCTTGTCGCGACAGGAGTCGGTGACGACGTTTTACGAGTCACTTTATACGAATACTGCTACAATTTTTTTGCTACGTTATAGGAATTTCCGTTATAGGAACCCACGTTATAGGGGGGTCGACTGTACTATATTTTTCTCACATCATATACCAAAATTTATAATATTAGTTGTATCAATGTGTTAAACAATCTGAAGTTGATTAATCAATTAAAATTCTAGCTGGATGACAAGGCTGTTAAGGCATCAGCCGACATTCTGAGGGACCTGGAATAGAATCCAGGTGGGTCAAAAACCCCAGGAATTTTTCAGGGTTGAGTTGTCCTAGACATGTTAGACTTCATCCCTCACCACCAGTCACCCCACCATGGTCTTGGCCAACTCTTGATGGATTCCAAAAAGGCCCTCTTAGTGTTCACAGGGTTGAAAGTCAGAAAATATTTATTTATTTAATTTTTATCTATTACTAGTGCAGAATTTATTCATTATTACCAAATACAACAGTTAACTACTGCAAGTTTTGATAATTTTAAATATATTTTTCATATTTATTAGATTTTGAATTTCATAATTAGTTATTTTGAAATTTTGTAAGTATCAAATACTGATAAAATTTATCTTATATATACTAGAAAGAACTTTTTAATACTGCTATTAAAGTTCTTATACTGTTATCCAAAAGATAGTTCTGTATAGTGTACAAATTTTTGAAAATACTTCTTGTTTATAAATTTCTATAGTTTTGTTATGTTGTACACTTAATATGCTATGCATTAAGTATATAGCAATGTTAAAAAACATAGCTTCATGAAGATTATATTATGATTTAGTTTACTTCAAAATAGAAGGACACTTATTAATTTTAAATTCTCATTATAAAAAAATAGTGAAATCAGCACACAACATAATCGTTGTAGCACAAAACATATTACAAAGAATATAGTATATAAGACCTGTGGGAAGACAAAACTAATTTTCATAAACTCAAAAGAGTTTGCTAAGTTATCTTGAAGATCTATTACTAATTCTGGCAGTGGAGGACCTGCATTTTTGGTGCTCTGAAGCTTAAACTATTACAAGGAGGTCCCTTTGCAACCAGCAACAATAAGACATTTAAAAAAAGTGCTTCAGTGGCCATCCCTGAAGAACTTTTTTTTGAACATTGTCCTATTGTTGCTGGTTTTATTTTTAGAACCTCCAGGATTCAAAGCTTGAAAATTAAGCATCATTAGTTTCATAGTAATCTACTACAGNTAATTATGTATAGGGTGTCTCAGTTATACGTTTCAGAACTTCTAAGAGGGGTAGGGTGCATCACGACGACTTGGAATCATATAGCAATGCAGGGTTGGATATGTTTTCCTGAAGCGGTAGTTGGCATTGTGCAAAAGTTCCGAGCATTGTTGCAGGGAATTGTCATTTCGCACAAGGAAGCAGAGTTAGCCAATATGCATTTGGTATATGGGGCTGCAGATTGTAGTGGGCCAGCAGCACAGCGCTTGTATGCAGAACGATATCTGATGAGGCATATTCCCAGCCATAATTTCTTTGTAAGCCTGCACCAGAGGTTAGCTGTTTCTGTGTACATCACTGCCTCAGGAAAGCATTTCTGACCCTGCATTGCTATATGATTCCAAGTCATTGGGATTCACCCTACCCCTCTTAGAAGTTCTGAAACATTTAACTGAGATACCCTGTATATAATTATATAACAAAAATCTAAACTTTTTGCAATACAGTAATACCCCGAACTTACGCGATAGGTGGGACTGAGCGATAACCGCGTAACTCAAATTCGCATAAGTCGGGGTATAATTTCGCAATTTGTGTAAAATCCAAGTCGGATGTATGTAAGCTAATAAATGTTCTCGTTAATCTTATCTCGTCTTTTGATTTGTTCATCGTTACAAGAAATCACCACATATTATCTCTCAAGGCTCCTTAGATATAACAAACACAGAAATAAATAACACAAAATAAATTGTAGCTATGTGTCGATTCCACGCAACACATCTGAACATGTAAGCTGATCAATAGTGTGGGGGGAGTGAGTAATCAAGAGTTGCGTGGCGCTCAAACAAAAGATGAATCGACGAGATTTGAAAATTGCGTAACTCCGGGTTCACGTAAGTCGGGGTAGCGTAAGTCGAGGTATTACTGTATTACAAAAAGAACTTAATTTACATTTATTAAAGATAAATAGTAAACTTAGTACAATTATATTGGATATTTTTTCAGCATATATTTATAAAAGCAAACACAATAAATTCAGTTTATGAAACTGAAATTTTCCATAGATATTTAATTAAGAATTGTCATTATGTACAATGATAATAGTTCTATACTTATTGAGTATATTTTATTTATTGTATACAGGTAACCCCCGTATAACATGGCACTTCTATAGCACGGATTCACTCTAACATGGTTTGAGAATTGGGAACATCTCCGTATAACACAGTGCTTTTATAGCACAGGTTCACTCTAATACGGTTCGGGAATTGGATAAAATTCTCGTACAACATAATATGTAATAAAGGGTGCGTTCTTTTTACCTCTGTGTAACTCTGCGCGAGCATTCTAATTGTTTTCATGGCTACTTTGAATGCTCTTTCAACAAATAATCCATTTAATGGTTAAATTTTACAATTGGAACCCTTCTTTTGCCTCTAAAAGCTCATTTGAGAATTATAGATTCCTCCACACGATACTATCGATAGTGCAGGTGCCGCCATCTTTCTTTCACCGTCATTCCTAAATGCCTACAAACAGCATCGCACTCCCATTGCAGAGGGACCACTATTAACGAACACACCCACAAACTGTTACCAGTTGATGATGCTCATGCTGAGATCATCATATAAAATGAATAATCCTCTGGTAAAATATTTACTTAAATAATAAATAAGTATTTTTACCTATGAAAAAACTTAATAATAAATCTGATTTAAATAAGGATTTAACAACATGTTTTTTTAATTTTTGAACCTAACCCCCCTTTTCGCACTAGTTCTTTGTTTCGTATAATACGGATTCGCATAACATGGCAATTTTCTGGAACATAACTCCCATGTTATACGGGGGTTACCTGTATTTCTAAAAAAATATGAAATATTGAAGACTTAATATTGACTAGAATATGATAAGTTTTCTTTTTCCTTTATAAACAATAATATAAAAAGATATTCATTTTCTGAAAAAAGCTTTCACAATCCTAATAATATATGAATTTATATGACATAAAAATCAATTTAATTTTATAATAATCATCATTTAATTTCTTAATAACTTTAATTTTGTGAAAACCTAACAAGATTTATATTCTTAATACCAAACTTTAAATATGATGACTTTTTTGTTTAATTACTTGAACTGAATATTTTAAGTAAATATTTTTTTGATTTTTAAAAATTTTAGGAGAGAATTTTAGATAAATATAAAGAAAATAATTTAAAACTTTGTCTTGATAATTGTGAAAAAAATCAGTTTACAGCTTTACTTATCATTACTTATCACTACTTAATTCATTACTTATGCCATCAATTCACACTTTGTATTAAATTTAATAATAATAATAACTTTTGAATTTAATAAATTATTAGTCCATAAAATAGTTATAACACTCCCATATTTTGAATATTTAAACCACATTAAATAATCTTCTAATCAAAAAAGATATGAAAAAGGCTTTTGCTAGATTTAAAGTAGAAAATGATGAAATTTATAAAAAAAAAAACCTTTCTAACTTGATCCTATAAGTTCATTTAAATATGCTAAAAAATATCAATGATCATTAGATTGGATTCATTTAGTTAACAGTTTTCTTTTGATTTCTTAAAGGTGTACAGTTTGAACTCAATTCAATGAATTTGAATATTTAAATTTGAATTCATTATTCAATAGTTTCTATTTTTAACCTTTAATGCTAATAGTTGTTAACAGAATACTAAAATTCAACTATCAGATACAGTAGACCCCCCTATAACGCTTAGATACGTTCCACGCTAACCGAAAATTACGTTGTAGGAATGATTAAATACGTGAGCCAATCGCAGCCCGATAGGTGGGAACTTTACGGACTAAGGCTGTATGAAAGGTTTTCTACTATAAAATTAACCGATTCTAGACTAATTCCACTCAACATTTCCAAAA